>NC_079208.1:44232179-44532179 GCF_026745355.1 Beta vulgaris subsp. vulgaris
TTAAGTCCAATGCAGTGTACGGTGCCTAACATTTAACATTTCATTATTTCAATGCTTTTTTTTTTGCTTTGTTTTTTTAAAAAATACTACCTCTGTTCACAATATGAGACACGCCCGTTGTTCGAGGTCGAATTTTGACCATTAATTACTCCCAATTTATGTTGATAAAAAATTTAAAAAAATAATAGTAGTATTATAGTATTTTTCAAGACGAATCCAACGATATAATTTTTGTTTATCGTATTTGAGAGATATTTGTGGTTAAAGCAAGTTTTCGTAAAGCGTGAATGCCTTATATTTTCAAACAGAGGGACTATCGAGTTCTTCTACCAAATTTGAACGGAACTTTTATGTAGTACATCACCTCACAATTACTTAAAATCGCCCCCCAAAAAATTAAAATTATTTATAACCTTTTTCTTTTTCTTTTTCCTTAAATCACCACCATCAAATCATCCCCTTCCTGCCAAGCTGCCGCCACCACCACCATTCACCTCTTGCCTAGCTGCCACCACCCACCCTCCCACCTGACTCCACCACCCTCACCTCCACTTACTTCGTCACACACAACCGCATACTCAACCTCCCCAACCACCACCACCTTCGCGTAACCCCCAACTAGGTGAATTTTTTTTACCATTGCGAACGTCCGGCCAGGATGTTCCACCTATGGTACGAACGTTCGGCCAGGACGTTTGCGCCATGAGTGGAACGTCCTGGCCGGACTTTCGCCCATGGCCAGAATGTCCTGGCTGGACGTTCGTGCCATGGGGCGAACGTCCGGACGTTCGCCATGGTAAAAAAATTTCAACGACTTTTTGCGTGGGTGGCTGCGGTGGAGGATGTTGCGGGAGGTAGGTGATGGCGGTGGAGGTCGCAGGTTGTAGTGTGAAGGTAGGTGGTGGGGGTGGGGGTGGTGGTGGGGGTAAAGAGGAGAGGGTGAAATGGCAATGGGAAGGTAGGTGGTGGGGGTGGTGGGTGGTATGGAAAAGAGGAGAGGGGGAAATGGTAATGGGGAGGTAGGTGGGGGTGGTGGGTGGTGTGGAAAAGAGAAAAAGGTGAAATGGTCTATAAAAATAAATTTGGGGCATTTTAAGTAATTTCAAGATATTTTGAACCTTAAAAATGCCATTCCATCTAACAATTACCTTTTTTTTTTTGAAGAAAAAAATTAATTTCACTTCAATGGTTAGAGCATGTACAATTGTAATTTGTACATGATGACTCCCCATGATCTATTTTTTTATATCGTACTTTGCAGTTTGCACATCCATATATCGTTTTTTCTGTAAATTAATAGTTTCATCTGTACATTCAAAAAATTATGCTTGCAAATATAGAATCTAGTTTATGTCTCCATATCTGATATCTTTTTGTGTTTTACACATCTAACAAGTATGCTGCATATTCATAGCACGTGTTCGACACAAGCTTCCTAATAAGCTTTTTAGTGTCTTGATTTGATCAAAACACTAAATTAAAAGAAATAATAAGTAGCTTTTAATAGTTCAAGTAGTGTTTTAGTAGTGTTTGCCAAAATTTGCAATTCCACTAGTAGAAAAAGGACGATTTGCGTTGCCCTATTTGCATCGAATGAAAGGCAAAACGACGCAAAAACATAATTTGCGTCGCGCGCAAAGAAGAGTGCGACGCACAACATGGGTACATAAGCACCGAATACGAATTATATGCGTCGTACCATATAGATGTGCATTGCAAAAGATTAATTTGCGTCGGACCATTTAGGGAATGCGACGCAAATGATCCACAATGTGTGTCGGATTATCATGTGTGTGCGACGCATATGAGCATTAAATAAGTTTGGGCCATGATTTGCGTCGTATGTGCCATAGCATACAACGCAAATCAAGGGTTTCCCATATTTAAGATGCGCATTAGGGTTTATTTTACAAACCCATTTCAGCCGTTTTCCAAACCATCTCTCTTCATCTCTCTCACTCTCATTCAAACCTCCACGACCTTCATATCTCTCCTTCGCATCTCACCTTCATCTCTCCTTCGCATCTCTCCTATCTCTCATTTTCTCACCTTCATCTCTCATCTCTCTTTCGCATCTCTCTTTGGCGAATTCGGTTGTTTTGCGGCGATCTCTTTCGCATCTCTCTTTGGCAAATTCGGCTGTTTTGCGGCGAACCTCCGTCGAGTGCAACGAAATCTGATGTTTGCGGTATACAAACCTCCGGTGGTAAGTTACCATTGGTTACTAATTTTGAATTTTTGATTCAATTTCTATCAATTTTAGAGTTTAGTTTATTTGAGTTGAACTTTCAATTGATTTATCTCAGGTTATCAAAAGGGTTGAAGATGAAGATCTGAATCGTTTATTTTATTTTTTTTCAATTCTGTAATTTTATTTTTTGAATTTCTGTAATTTCTGTAATCGTTTATTTTTATTTATTTTTGAAGATCTGAATTTCTTGTACTCATAATGTGAAATGTATTATAAAAAGATCTGAATTTCTTGTACTCATAATGAGAAATGTATCTCTTTGTATATGGTAATAAGAATTTGAAGATCTGAATTTCTTGTCGCACATTTTTTTTTAATAGTTGACCTGCCCCCACTTTTCTGTGCGTCGCACTTTGTATCTGTTCTTGCCTGATTTGCGTCGCACATTGCTGAAGATGCGACGCAGATGCTTGATTTGCGTCGCACCCTGTGCTATGTGCGACGCAAATTCCCCTTCTATCTGGGGCTGGGGAGAGCCATTTGCGTCGCACCGTATACAACGTGCGCCGCAAATAGATAAAAGATCTGCGTCGTTTCCTGTGCTGTCGGACCCAAGTCCGACGCAAATAGGGGTCACAGGTCCGACGCAAATCAACATTTCTCTACTAGTGTTTGTAGCTTTTGGAGATAACTTTTAGTGGTGTATAAATTATATATTAAAGCTTTGTTTAAGTTTTTAACTAGTTGTTTGCAAACAACTACTTTGACAGTTTCTTTTACCTAACATCAATATCTTATATTCCCATCTATTAATAGACCAAGTTTTCTATTAAGGATTGAATAGCCCGTATGATTCTAGAAATTAAAGATAATGGCGTCCGTTCGTTGTCAATTAAATTATAAAAGTAATGAAATGTAATACTCTTATTGTATCATGTCTAGGAATGATTCTTATTATTTAAATTATGCTTAATTAGCGTATTATTTAATTGTTTGAGTACGTACTCAACATAGCTGATGATGCTGCATGAGTTCAAGCATACATGGGATACTCTTTGGTTTATAAACTTTTAAAGTATTTTGGTTAAACCTTTTAGAGTTTGTTTATGATTTACTTAGTTAATGGTTTTAAATAAAAAGGGGTCAATGGTGATTCCCGAGTTGTAGTTAAGTTAACATTTTATTTCTGCTACAATTTAGTTTTCATAATAAAGAGTAAGTTAATGTTTTAATTTCAATAAACCTTGCGTTTCACCGCGGCGGTAACACTCCCAAAGTCGATGCAACATAGTTTAGACGTATATGGATTTTGGGGAGGTTACATTTTTACCAATACATAACTGAGAATTAGAATGATTAAAGTAGTGTAAATACAGTAAAATTACAACTATGGCATGAACTACAAGTAACTTTTACTAATACATAACTCGATATTCATAAAAATCCATGTTTGTGTGTTTAGAACACTGATTTTATAAATCAACTCCTATTTGTGTGTCTTAAACACTTGTTATTTACAATTCAACCTATGTTTGTGTGTGTTAAAATGCTAAAATTACAACATTTTCCTGATATGCAAGTTGCCCTTTAGCTAATAGTGTTTTATCGTTCCTCCAATATTATGAGGGGTGATAAAACACTATCAGTTAGAGGACAACTTGCCTACTAGGGACAATGTTGTAATTTATAAACCCATGTTTTTGTATAAAAAACACTTGTTATTGATAAACCAACTCATGTGTATGTGCTTGAGACACTTGTTACTTACAAAACAACTCTTATTGGTGTGAATCAAATGTAACTTTTGTGAAAAAGTAAGACTGTCATTTCTGACAAAAAGAAAAAGTTGTCTTGATTTGCGTGTTTTTGCCAACTTTTTTCCAAAAAAAAGTGCAACTTGATATTTATAAAAATCCATGTTTATGTGTTTAGAGCATTGGTTTTATAAATCAATCCCTGTTTGTATGTGCTAGCTACTTGTTATTACAATTTAACCTCTGTTTGTGTGCGTTGATACGCTTAAATAACAACATTGTCTCTGATAATGGACAAGTTGCCCTCTAACTGATAGTGTTTTATCATCCCTCGTAATATTGTGCCTTCATCCTTTTTAGGTTTATTGTAATGAACTTAAAATTGCGTAGGTCCATTTTTTTTAAAAAAGCAGGCGATGAGTGTAGGATTGACAAAAGTTGGTTCACACGATACATTATACAGATCCAAAGCTGAGTGTTGAGGTATTTTAGAACGTTTATTTGAATGGGTGTACAATCAAGTCATTCAATTAGAGGTAGGGGTGAGCAGAAATTCCGGGTACCCAGACCCAGACCCGGACCCGGCATGGACCCGCCGGGTCCGGACCCGGACCCGGTCCAACTGGGTCCGGGTCTGGGTCCAAAAAAAGGGACCCGGTTGCATCTGGTTCCAATTCTGGGTAGTATATTTTTGGACCCGGTACCTGGTGGGTACCCGGTTTGACCGGTTCCGGCTCTGGGTACCCGGTTGGAACGGGTATAGTTCCGGGTACCCAGTACTTAGAATTGGTTTTTTTTCATATACTCATATAGAATTAGTAATAGGATAATAGTTGTGAAGTAAAAAGTTAGTATTTAGTAGGCCTTTAGGCCCATTTATTTTTAAAAAAAAATTTATAGCTCAATTGGCCCATCTTAGTATGTTGTTAAACTTACAACTGGGTACCCAGTTCTGGACCTGGTACCCACCGGTTCCGGGTCTGGGTCCAAAAAATTAGGACCCGGTTGGACCAATTCCAATTCCAATTCCAGATTTTCAATACCCAGTGGGTCCGGGTCTGGGTCCGGGTCTATGAAATTCTACCGGGTACCCGGTTGTGCTCACCCCTAATTAGAGGTTAGGAGTTACATTGAAATGTGTTGATGAAATAACATCAATTTGCTGTTACAATATTTTTGCTATTCATCCTTAAAGAAATTAAACAAGTTAACACGATTGACATGTTTGATTCCGCTAGTCCGATTAGTTTCTAATGTTTGATTGGTTTAATTATATGGATGAGGTTAGTAATATGGTTTATGACATCCAGTTTGGTAATGAAGATGAATCTAATGTAACATTACGACTCTAAATAATATTTTGATTCCGCATAAGAGTAGTCCTATGTCCTAACTACGCAATAAAAAAGGTAAAATTTGTCGCCATAACATAAGTCTCAAGTTAATAAAGTTATGATTGACAAAGTGTTCAATTCAATTAAGTTAATTTAAATTCAAATCATTCACTTGATCGATCTATTATCCATAAAATAGCAGAAAATCTATATGTCCATACGTGTTAATCTTTCTTTACAGAAATTGGACGATGGGTTGATGACTTCCTACATTTATGGTGGACTGAAAGTTGAAATTGGGTGAAATCATCAAGTTCACTAGTCAGATTTGAGACAGGCGTCACATATCTAGAAATATGAAAAACACAGCCTTCTTGTTTTATGGTTTTTTTTCAGATTGGTTGTGGTGGGGAATAAAACAAGGGAATATACAAGCTTATACATGCATCTTCATACACAGAGTTCATTCATCGCTGCAGTCTTTTCATATCTTGAATCTCAGACATATGAACACAACCTCATCATACGTCGCCCTGCAATCACACTGTTGAATTCATCCAATTTTTAGAACTTATATTTTGTAACCTAAGCAGAAAAAAAGTCTTATTAAAGATAAAAGGGATATTCCATTTGGTACCATTGTACTTTTGACTTTTCCATTTGGTATCACTATTTTTCAGATATTCTATATGGTATCACTATAATTTGATTTTATTCTCTATTGTAGCATTCAACTAAGTAAAGTGTTAATTTAAGTTAGAATAGGCTAGAGTTTTACTTCGATTTACATGTTTTAATTTGCGTTAAGGTTTTAGTAATTGTTTTAGTCGTTAAGGTCAAAATTGAGGTCATATTTGACAATAAAAAGACATAGAATATTATGATCATTTTTATGAAAATTTTGACTGAAAAATAGAGCTTTAAGGGTTAAAACGACATCCTAAAATCTTAATTTATTAAATTTTTGCAACTGCAAATAAAAACATGCAAACCCAAACAAAATCGTATTCTTGTTCAACCATTAACTAACATTTTACTTAAAAAAATGGTATGATAAAGATTAATATTAAATTAGAGTGGTATCATGTGGAATTTTAAAATAACAGTGGTACCAAATGGAAAAGCCAAAAATTCAATGGTACCAAATGGAATATCCCAAGATAAAATAAATAGTCATGAACGTATTGATAAATTTGACATGACTGAAAATGGGCATGGACAACTCAGTACGGAGGAGAAGAGTTCGGTTCACATATAAGCCCAAAGGAGGTTCCATACTAAAACCAATTGGCAATAGTAGGAGTAGCTCATCTAACTTATATTGTGGTACTTTCTCTCCTATTTCTCTAATGTGGGACATCTTACATGTACACAACATACATGAGGTTCAACACGTATATAATGACAACTATCTAAAACATGTATAGATAAATAGACATACAAAAAAAAAGTTGAGTTGGATTATTTTTTTTTAATAAGGTAAGGAAAAACCTTGACAAATTGAAGGAATAAAGGGAATCCCAACTTGCCTAGGGTGAGAATCGATGCCAAAACCTGTTGAAACAGAGAGTGAAGCTCTAACTACTAAGTTATCACTCACTCTCGAGTTGAATTAACTTGTATGAGGTACTAATCCAGTATGATTAGAATAATGTACTTCTCCTTACTAATCAAAAAGAATTGACATACAAAACTACAAATTGCTTTTTCTTTTTTGTATTGGCCCAACATTCATGGAATCCCTTTAGGCATCGTTCAAATGTGAACGTTTAATCTTTATGAGAAGGTGTCTGTTAAAGAAAAGCTTTGGTTTGAGTCTTGTTGTTTCTTATATTGGGCCTGTTGGTCTTGGTTATACTTATTCAAAACTAGTTTGCAAAATGGTTCTTTGGCTTTGAACTCCTGTAATGTTTTAACTAAAATATTACATGTCGCCTTTTCGGTAAAAAGAACTAGTTATTAGGCCCGGGCAATGCCCCGGGTAAGAAAAATGTCTATTTATTAATATTGTACTTTGATATGATAACATTGAATACAACTTGGTCTAGTGGTTAAAACTTTAGTACATGAACCATGAGGTCATGGGATCAAAACCTATACTATGCAATTTCTAATTTTTTTTTATTGTACATGGATTACATGAACTAAAACTCCCTAGGGAGAGCGCCACGTGGCACCGTTCCTCGTTTAAGCACGCCTTTTAATATATTAGTATAGATGTTTTGTTAGATTAGATGTCAATTTACATTTTTTTTTTTGGACAATGGGTAAAGCAAGATTAAATTATCGTAGAGGAAGGTATCCCTAATCTTGCCATCTTGGCCAGATTATGAGCTAAGAAAACTTCCTCACGTTTAACTTTTATACAAGAGAAATATTGGAAACTATTTGCTCTCTGCTTTATTTCTAGGATTATAGAAGAGATACTTTTATCAGCCTTTTCGTTTTGTTGGAGAGCTTTGACCACCTCCAAGTTGTCTGTTTTTATTATAATGTCAGAGCATTTCCATTCCATATATTTTGTTGCTTGTAGGATCGCGTAGGCTTCTGTTTGTAGAGGGGAGGTGGCAAAGATCCTGTTGGCGTAAGCTTCCCCTGATACTTGGGAGATATTCTTCCATGCTATTGCTGCTTGCCATTGACTTTTATTCTTCTTCTTTTTCCAAGCACCATCTACCACTATTACCTGGTTCGGGTTTGTTGTTTGACTTCCCTTGGACCACGAGACAGCTGAATCTTCATCGTTTTCCCTCGAAAAGCTCTTTTTTGAAAGTTGATTTTCGTTGTTCCTCCTCTGTTCGCTGTTGTTTGCTCTTCTACTATTTTCCTTCTCTAGCTCGACTATTCTTTCTGGGTTTGAAGTGGTTCCCTTGAATATAATCTCGTTCCTATGAAGCCAGATGCTCCACAAAGTTGATATGAAGCTGATGATCATTCTCTCTCCATCTTCCTTCTTTTTCCTAAAAAAATTTAGGAAATTTTTGATCCAGTCTTGGATAGGAATTTGGGTGGAGTTCGACGTCGAAATGCCCATTGTGATGAACCAAACTCTCTGAGAGATTTGGCAATCTCTCAGAATGTGTGTTGTGTTCTCATTTCTCGAGTTGCAAAGTTTGCACGTAGGGGAAATGTTGGGGATTTTCCTCTTGATTAGATTATCTGTTGTTGGAAGGGCTTTGACCATAATTTTCCAAATAAAGTGTTTCCACTTTGGGAAAATATTAGATTTCCAGAGCATTCTCCAGAACGTAGGATTTGAATCAGGATTGTTTTGGACTGATTTGAGGAACCAGTATCCTGATTTAACTGAGTAGTTACCCGATTTTGTGTGGCTCCAATCCATGCTGTCTTCAGTATCGTCCTTAGGAATGTGTAAGGCTAGGATACTTCTGGCTTTTTCTGGAGAAAAATATGTCCATATTTTATTTACTCTCCAGTTTTTTCTCTCGTCTATAAGATCAGCTACAACGGTCGGGTGATCTTCAAGATGTTGATTATGTCTGACCAGTGGTTGAAGGTCAAGCGAGGCACTCCATCTGTCTTGCTGTAGGTTAATGTTTCTACCATTTCCGATTTTTTTGTATAGCCTTTTCTTAAAAGATGTGCATGCTTTGAAGAGGCTGTTGAAGGCGTATGAAGGCTTTTTTGGTTTTTCATTGTCCATTACCAGTTATAGTGGATCTTTTTTGTATTTGGCCTTGAATATTTGGTAAACTAGCGAGTCCTTTGACTTGTGAATTCGCCATGCTTGCTTGAAGAGTAGAGCTTTGTTTGTTAACTCGATATTTCTGAAGCTTAGTCCACCTTGAGACTTGTGCTGCTCTATTATTTCCTTATTTCTCCAGTAGATTGGCGTTTTGTCAAAACTTGATGACCACCAAAACTTCAACAGTATTGAGGAGATTTTCTTTGAGATATTTTTTGGGAGGATGTAAATGGAAATTATGTGAGAGGCTAATGAAGTTAGGATTGTGTTTATGAGTATCAGTTTCCCTGCTTGAGAGAGGTTAACAAATTTCCATGAAGTTATCCTCCTACCACTTTTGTGACTAGTGAGTTGAATTGGGAGGTCAATCTACCATCCACTTCTATAGGGCAACCCAGATAATTCCCTAGTTTTGGCTTTGACGAGACTCCCAGTGGTCTTCTCATTAATCTTGTAAATCTTAAGGGGGTATTGGGACTAAAGATAACGTGAGATTTATCGAAGTTGACCATTTCTCCTGAAATATTACAGAAGTCGCTGATGATTTCTTTTAACGCCCAACAGTTTTTAGGAAGGGCTTTGAAGAAAAAGAGAGCGTCATCGGCGAATAGCAGGTGGGTTATCTTTGGAGCATTCCTAGCGATTTTCAGGCCTCCCAGGGCTTTGTTATTTTGAGCTTGTGTTAAGTTCCTGGAGAGAGTTTCCATACATAGAATGAAAATGTATGAAGACAGGGGATCACCTTGTCTAATCCCTGCCGAGGGCTTGAAGATTTTGCTTGGCTCTCCATTGATTAGAATCGAGTAGGATACCGTAGTTATACATTGCATTATCCATTGGATCCAGATTTCAGGAAATCTCATTTTCCTTAGGATAGCTTCAACGAAGTCCCATCTTATTCTGTCGTAAGCTTTGCTTGGGTCAACCTTGAGGATCCCTGCAAAGTTATTTCCTTTTTTCCTAATTTTAACCCAATTGATGATCTCATGAGAGATGAGGCAGTTGTCGGTCATTTGTCTTCCCGGAACAAAAGAGTTTTGGTATTTGTCGACCACGTCTCCTAGAATATGTTTGAGTCTATTGGCAAGGGTTTTGGCTATTATCTTATAAGAAGTGTTGCAAAGACTAATAGGCCTAAAGTCCTTGACTTCTTGTGGTCTGTCCTTCTTAGGGATTAGAGTTATGAAGGTTCTGTTTTGTTCTTTCAGAAGAAATCCTGATGAAAGAAAGCTGTTAACACTTCTAATCACATCCGGTCCTACTATTCCCCAATTTTTTTGAAAGAAGATAGGAGGCGTTCCATCAGGACCGGGGGATTTGAGAGGTTTTGAGCTGAAGCTTGCTGATTTAATCTCCTGGTTAGTGAAAGGGAGATTGAGAAAGGAGATATGATCTTCTGTTAGCGTAGGGAGATTCGAGAGGAAAGGGTCCCCAGGGGAGATGGGGTCAGGGTTGTTCAGGTTTTTGGAGAAAAGTTGTTTGAAGTTGTCCAGGAAGAGATTGTGGATGGAAATCTTATCTAATATCCATTTACCTGAGTCGTCTTTAATAGCAATCTCATTCCTTGATTTCTTCTCTTTAACACTTTTGTAGAAGAAGGAGGTGGTTTTGTCTCCTTGGTCATCCCATCTTGACTTGGCTCTTTGTTTCCAGTAAGCGAGCTTGCCATGCAGGTCCTCCACTGTTTCTTTACGTAAGATTTGGTCTTGTTCCACTTGAGATAACTTTCTTAATTGAGCTTAGTGCTTCGATAATCTGTCGTTGATGTCATTCCAGTCTATCCTGTTGGTGTTTTTGTAGTTCAGGCACCAGTTTCTTATTTCTCTGAGAGTGTTTTGGATCTTTCATTGGAGGATGTGAGCTGAAGAACCTTGAGGTTGATTGGCCCATTGTTTCTCAATGATGTGTATAACTTCAGTGTGGTTCAGGCTCCATGCATCGAGTCTATATGGTCTTTTTTTCTTATTTTTTTGAGCTTCATGCGTAAGAAGGATAATAGGGCTATGATCTGAGATGAGGATAGGGAGGTTCCATACTTCTGCTTCCGGAAAGAGGTCTCTCCATTGTGCATTACTAAAAACCTTATCAATTCTTTCATAGATAGCTTCATTTTCCTTCCTATTATTTGTCCAAGTGAAGTTTACTCCGTGGAAAGGTATATCAATTAGTAGGTTATGGAGTTTCCAACTCCTGAAGTTACTTGCTCCTCTTAGAATCGTGGAGCCTCCAAGTTTTTGATCATGATTCTCGACCTGATTGAAGTCTCCTAATAGTAACCATCGTCCTGGGTTTTTTGACATCAGATCTGTCAATTGTGACCAAATTGAGTCTCTCTCAGAGAGATAGGGCGAGCCATAAACAAACAGCATGAAATATTCATTTCCAGGCATATCGGCTGATCTACAGCAAATAAAGTTGACATTAACTAACAAGATTGAAACATCTACCCTTCTGGACCAGCAAAGGAACAAGCCTCCTTTACTGTTCTCAGAGTTAATCCCCGTACACCCTAGGAGCCCCAACCTATTGAAAACTGGCTCTAACACAGAGACTTGAGATTTAGTTTCCGAAAGAAAGATGAAATCTAAATTATAAGTACTAATAACATTAGAGAAAAACCCTAATGAATGGAGGTTACTGTTAGATAACCCCCTACAATTCCAGCACATAGCACTCATCCTTTAGATGAAGACTGTCGGTCAGCCGCACCAATCTTCTTCTTGATCTTTCTTCGTCCCATCCTGGTTGCTTTTTTCCTGGCGTTCGAACTTTCTCCTCCTGATCCTCCGTGTTATGGACTATCCTCTTCACTTAGCCCGAATTTCAGAATATCTTTTCCTTTTGTGTTTTTCTGGATTTTTATTCTTTTAGTTCCCGAGCCAGCTGTAGTTGTCTGATCCTCCTTTGGGGGAAGGTTGAGGTCAAAGGCAATCTGAGCACTTGTTCTTATCGCTGCCCTCTCGAATTTGTGAAGATGGAGGGAGAGAAAACCTGCCGCTTTCCATTCTCTCTTCCTTCTGCGTCTGATAGTTTTTGGGGGAGAGAGGTCTAGACTTGTGTCTTGCTTAGGTGAGTCTGGGGAGGTGAGAGGTAAGCTGAGGTCCATGTTTTCGATAGCAAAGTCCCACTCTTGAAGAGGGAAGTCAGAAAGGGCAGAAGTGAAAGATTTTTTAGAATTTGGAGTGTTGGGTGGGGTTTGTGGAATTGAGTAGGAGTCTGAAGATGAAGTTGGGGATGTGAGATTTCTACCAAGGGTTTTGAGTAGGTGGGAAGATTTTGGGTCTGATTTTGAGGAGTTTCCTGATATGGGGTTTGTCAAAGAGGAAGAATGGGCCTTTTTCACAATCTGTCCCAGTTCGTCCCAGTCTGAAAAAGACAGACTTGCTGACCCTTTAGCCTTTTTTTGAGGGGTTGGGCTTTGAGTTGGGTTAATCTCTTCGGGATAGTTTTGGGCCTGTGGGTGGTTTTGATCATAAATGAGAACCTCTTGGATATTGGACCCTGGGAGAGTGGGGGGATCAACAGATGACCCATCATCTTTGCTTTGTGGAGTTAACATGTCCGGCCCACTAATTCTGAGATCTTGGAAGTGGAGAGGGTTGAAATACCCAGTGGGGTTTGGGTTGGGGTCAACAGTTGGAGAATTTGGAGGATTCTTAAGGAGGATTTCATCCTCGTCAGCAGACAAGTTTCCCGACATTGGGGTAAAGAAAATGTTGTTGGTCTCCAAATAGGTTAAAGAGCCGAAAGGGATGAAATCATCATTAAAAGGGTCGGATGGAATATAGATTCGGTCATTTTCTGAGAGTTGCACGTGGTTGAAGAGGTCAGCCAAGTTGACTTCTTCATATAGAGGGAAAAAATCTAAGTTGTGGTCCTGGTGAAAGGAGCTCGAGGAGGAAGGGGAGTTTGAAGGGTGAACTTTTTTGTGGGAAGCCATTTTTGTTGTTTTTCTTATTTTTGGAAAATTTTGGGCGTGTGGAATAGATTGGGTTAGGAGGGATAGGTTTAAATAGAAGTGTGGCAGGAAGTGAGTAAGCACTGGGAGAAGAGAATTTGCAGAGGTATTTTTCCTTCTTAAGAGAGATGTCAGTAGATAAAACCCAAATACTCTCAGTTTGAAGTACAAGTTCAGATTTTTTGTGAGAATATTAGAGTAAGTTACATGAATACCCTTTGTAGTAGAGCTAAGGGTATTGTTGTAACTTGCTTTAAGAGCTGTTAAAACAGGCGAAAATCTCTTCTCACCTGGGTAGTAGGCACTTGAGTTCTTTCTTTGAATTGGCGCCTGCGAAGACTTTAATTCTCCTCTCTTGTTTTTTCTCTTCGGCTTCCACGCTATAAATGAGGTAATTACACCTTCTGCAGTGTAGGGGAGAAAAATGGGGTGGAGGTGGTTGGGAAGTAATGGCTGTTTTTGGATTCTTTTTTTCTTTTTTGTTTTGAAACGTGGCTTTGACCGGTTTGGGAAGGTTTTTAATTTTTGGAGGGAAGGGGATTGCACTTGGGGTTTGTGGGACTTGTTCCTTTTAGCTGTGCCTCGTACTGGATCTGAATGGTTTGTGACGTTGGGGACTATGATTTTTGTGTGGTGATAGGGGATGGTTTCAGTGTTGAACATGTTAACTGATCAGGATTTTTTGTTGCTTGTTGTTTCGGTTTGGGAGGATTTTCTTTTCTTGTTTTCATGGTTTTTGTCTTTCGGTGGAGGTTGGGTATCATTTCCTTCTGATTGGTTTTGGTCACCAGGGTGATTTTGGTTGTTGGGGTTAGGATCTGGGTTACCATCTGAGTCAGACGACTCACTTGAATCATTATTGGTATCATCTTCCTCGTCCTCCGGAAGTGTTTGTTCTGATAGACTGTCTCCCTCATTATCCCTATCCCATGAATAGTCCATGAGGTTTACTTCAGTAGTTCTGTTTCTTTCTACCCTCTTAAGGCCAATGAGCTTGTTTGTAAACAGTGGGACAAAGTTTTGTGATATTATTGGGAAATCTACCCCTTGTTCTATATCCTCCATTACCATTTCGAAATGACGCTGGGCTATGGCCATTGGGTCGACATCTTGGGCGTCTATGCCCAATCCTACCACACTTGGAGCAATAAACGAAAACTCCTTCATATCTAAAGTCTACCCATTCCCTTGGTCCTTCTTGCCTGTTAAGGTAGAAACCTGGGACTAGGGGATTGTTAATTGGGATCATGACTTTTGCCCTAATGTAATCTTTAAACCCTGTACTGGAAGATTCGTTATCAAAGTGAAGAACATCTCCAATTCTATTTAAAGCTCTTCTAGCTATGTTTGTTTTATTATAAAGAAGTGGAAGACCCTCGACTTTAATCCAGATGGGGACTCTTGAAAAATTATGAGCTCTGAGTGAAATATGGGGGGAACATTTAGTGAAGAGAATTAAGGCTCCTTGAAAGTTAGCTGATCCTAAACAAATGAGGTTTGCTCTATCTCTGGCATCGGTACATAAGAAGTAGAACAGCTTACCAACCTTTCTAACCTGAATTTCGTCGTGCGTTTTCCATTGAGTTGTCACCCAGTTGTTGATTTGATTTTCTGTGAAGTCTCTTAGGTCCTTCACCTTTCCCAGGACTGTGCTGTAAAGTATATAATCTTCTTGAAGGATGTCTTCTTCTTCTGTCTCGATTTGTACTCCCATTCTGCGGAGACTGCTATCTTCCCTTACTTGAGGCATAAGGAAGTTTATATTTTGTGGATAATGTGGGTTCATTTTGGGTGATAGTTTGGTTTAGGATGCGTTGTGAGTTTGAAGAGTTTGGCTCCCTTTTTTAGAGAGAGAGGCTCTCTTTTCCTAGAGAGAGATTATTTTCGATGATGTCAATTTACATTGCAGCCTCGTATATATGCTTTAGTCCTTGAGTTCAGTGAAATGAAATTCTTCTTATATATTATCCAAAAAAAAAAAAATTTAATGATGAAAGAATTAAGTAAAGGGTGTATTCAGTATTCACATAAACCTTTTTTTACGGGAGTAGTCACATAAACTTGAACCTCATTTTATCATATATTTAGACCTAATCAACTCTAACTAATAAATAATTAAGGATGTCTTGGCTTAGTGGTTAAGACTTAAGATTGAGGTGCTGTGAACGTTAGGTCACAAGTTCGAATCCCCCTCCCCTTATTTGTACTTTATATTGCCTTCGTGACTCATATGGATAAAAAAAAACTCTAACTAGTAAATATACCTAAGCAACCAAATAACTTACTTTTGAGAAGCGAAAATAATGCCCTTCAGTCTTATCCTCTTCCTTTGTTAAATAAAAGCACGTACAATTTTAAGAATTTACTTTGACCGCAAGTATCATTTCTTAGAATACTCAAAAATTAGTTATATTCAGTTATACTCATCTTAGAAAAACTTTCACAATATTAATGTCATATCATGCCTTTTACCTATATGTAGTAAGATATATTAATGGCTATAATTTTATTATAGTATTCTAAATTTTTACTTGTATGTAGTTAGAGAATAATAATGGTCATAAATTTTTTACCCCACATAAAAAAAATAAAGTAGCATTACTTTGTATTTAAATGATTAAGATAAGAAAAACGTCCAATCAAATCTAGATACGCATGGAAGTGGGGGAAGGTTTAGGAAAGATTCCATCCCAAAGCAGGTAAACAACCTTTAATAGAGTCCGGATTCTCTAGAATTTAATGAAACTCTACAAGGTAGAGTTGTATCTGAACCATACATTTTAAAACAAGGGCTCATGTTAGTATGAGGGGAAAATTAGGGGGTGGATTTTGATGAGAAAAAATAGGGAGGATTTTGAAAAGATGATATATGAGCCATTGGTTTTTTATTCAATGGTTGATATTGTTCAACTCTATCTTGTAGAGTTATTTTACAACTCGAGAGGATCCAAACACCCTTTAATAAGAGTTAATTTAGGATAAAATGAGAAATAAATTTCGCACAAGTTTTAGCTGAATGTACAATTTTTTGAACTAAACTAGTTATTAGGCCCGGGCTATGCTATGGGTAAGAAAAAATTTCATTTATTAATTATTAATATAATACTTTATGATAATAACACTAAATACAACTTAGCCTATTGGTTAGCACTTTAGTATATGTACTTGAGGTCTCAGGATCAAACCCTATACTATGCAATTTCTTAATTTTTTTATTATACATGAATTACATGAACTAAAACTCCCTAGGGAGAGCGCCACGTGGCACACTGTCTTGTTTTCGCACGCCTTTTAATATATTTGTATAGATAGATAGATGAGGAACTCTTGTAAATTCTATGTGTTACAACCAAATCCTTTTCTATCAATCAAAATATTTTAAAAAGTTATTTTAGTTTTTCATTAATCTCCAAAACTCCCCTATTTTACGGGGTTGTCAGATAGTTGTATTACTATGTGGCACAACGGATGCATGAAAAATCTTTTCTTTTTATCTTGTGCATTTTTTTTTTAGCAAAATATGCAATCTTTTTTTTCAAAAAGAAAGTAATTTTAGTTATTCAAAAGCTAAAATATAGATAATTAGTTCATAAAATATGCACTATCTATTTGAATATAGTAGTATGTTAATAAGGAGTCTAGTTTAGTTAGTTCCTATCTGCAAAGTTGTCTTAGGCATTGAAGCCCTATGATTCTAAACAGTTTGTTGCTGATTATTCTTTGTTTAGCTTCATTCAGAAACATGTTGCTTTTCATGTTCTTGTTTATGTTAATGTTTGATTATTACAGGGTTAGAAAACATATGACTTAATTAAATGACCATTTCTTGATGTGGTTCTCCATGAGTTAGGCTCACATGTTTGCTTGGTGATGCAGTAAAATACACTATGTTTTATTGTGGGGGAATGGCTCGAAACCGCAGCTTTCGCCTTGACAGGGTTGTTTCATTTCATGCTGTTATGGTTCGCTTTAAGAAATATTTGAGTTCACGTTTCCATATGAAGGATTTGGCCATATTGAAATTTTCTTAGGCATTGAGGTTATTTTTTTGTCACAACGCAAATATGCGTTGGAAGTGTTAACTGAAGCAGAAGTATTGGATTGTCAACCCATTGACACGCCTATGGAGTAGAATCATCGTCTCACTTCTGCCGAAGGGTCTCCATTTGCGCATGTTGACAAATATAGGTGCCTAGTTGGACGCCTAGTCTATCTGTCTGTTACTCGCGCATCCTGAAGTGAGTTATGTTGTGCATACTCTATCTCAATTTCTTGTTGCAACACAGTATTTTCATTGGGATGCTGCTTTTCGTATTTTACGTTATCTAAAAGAAAGTCCAGGTCAGGGTATTGTGTTGCACCCTTTAGGTAATATGCAACTATTAGCTCAAAAATTATATGTCAATATGTCATTCTCATCCTTTTATTTTAAGAAACTTTTTATTGGATCTATTATGCTCGCAAGTAATAGAAGTAATAAGGATTTACTCATACCTCTTGACGTAGTAGTAACAAAAATCTACTAAGATAAAAGTTTGAACCAGCTCGGCGAGAGGAGCCACGATTATATAAAGATGTCCTTGCCCTATCTGTGTAAGGTATGCTCCACCGCTTCTAATAAGCTGTATAAATATTTCAAGAAATTTGACACAAATTTCAGCATACTTCCTCTATATTTTTTTAGTTGACTCATATATTAAGTTTTTGTGATATGTACAAATTCTAATTTACTATTTTAGTAACATATATGGAAGAAAAAAAATAATACTATGAGTATTTGTGTCAATGTATATTTTGAAATTATCAACTTTTTATAATTTTTGCTTATTGCTGATTAGAGATAGTAAGGTTTAAAGTATAACATTAGCAATTGTGCATATAGAAATAGGTCCACTAACCAAAAACCCGGAAAGTAACATATCACATAAAGCATGGTAAAAACTGTTAGTAATTATTATGACCTGATTCTTTTGAACCATGAGAAGCTGAACTGAAAGAAAGTTGAACATAAGAGAACGTCTTAATTGAATGATGAGAAGTTAAACTGAACTGAAAATAAGTCCAAAAGAACCGGGCCTATATATAATTAAATTCTAGAGATAAATAAGTGACCGATATAGTACTTGACTGCTGAATGTGCTGATAATTAAGATAGGTTAGCATCAAGGGCTTGATGCATGAATGACTTGATGCACGAACAGTCGAATACAGGAGTAGGGATGATAATGGGGCAGGTCTGGGTCGGGTCCACCTGGACCCATATCAAACCCGTTTATTTTTCACATACCCAGACCCGCCCCAGATCCGTTGGGTCTAGATTTTTCAGACCCAGACCCAGATCCGCTGGGTCTAGCGGGTCCATGGGTCCTTATTGGGTCCTAAATGGGTCCTTCTTAGTTTTAAGTTTTCATCACATTTTTGAATATATGTAATTAAAAATTTCGCCCTAATATATATAAGTTCTTGTATCCATGGTTAAAACATTCTCTAAATAAAATTTTAAGAATTAACTCAAAAAATATTAAAATGTTACAACTTATAAAGTTACATGTCTTAGTGGAGTTACAACACTAACGAGTTCACAAAATCACAACTCATAAAATTTTAGAGTTTAGGTAAAAAAAAAAATTCTAATATGTAAATGGGTCCGTGGGGCGGGTCTGGGTCTAGCATATGTGGACCCGGACCGAGACCGACTCATACTCTTCGGGACCCAGACCCGACCCGGACCCATTGGGTCCAAAATTTCTGGACCCAGACCCTTATAAATGGGTTGAGTCCTAACGGGTCTGGGTCGGATCCAGGACCCATTGCCATGCCTATACAGGAGTACTGGTCTCATGAAAAGTAAATAAGGAAGGAAAAAAAAGGCTTGTAACAGTAAAATCTATCATGTTCTTTACCAGATTAATCCAATTTGCGAACGAGAAGAGTCTTGCAACACCCAAGGCAAAGACATAAAGGCCAGTAAATGGCTCAACCATCTGCAACATTATAATCAATAGCCAGAAAATTAAATGAGAAAAATCAATTATAATTTGTTGCCACCAATAAGGAAATTATCCGATGCTGCTAGAGTGCTAGTACAGGTTACTCCATAAAAACAAAAATGATAGTAATATACCAGGATTAGGTTGTAAGATATTTTGGAGTAATTTATGTGGAAAGTCAACTCCCTTCCTTGTAAAACAATTCAAAATAAGTTTTGGTAATTATAGAGGTTGTTTGGTAATCGGCGGTTGGTTTTTGGCTGGTTTAGTTGGTTTGTTTGATTGGTTGGAAGCATTGACTATATGTATTTACTTTTTAAGTTGGCTATTTGATCCAGCTGTTTGCAAAAGTGTTTGTCAAAATTAATAGTGACTGTTGGCTATTTATTAGAGAGTTTGTGGGCCAACAAGCCAAGAGCCAATCCAAAAAATTATTCCAGATAACTTTTCATTTTGGCTTAAAAGCCAGCTTTTTAGCCAACTAATTAAAAAGCCAATAACCCAAAAAAAAAAGAAAGGGGGGTGAGGTGCTAGCAGCAATAATGTGTTAGTGCTTTGAGAGGCATGGTTATTTTAGGGTGGCAGGAAGATGGGGTGGTTTTACATGTTGTAACTTGTAACAGGTCATTAGCATGTTGGGATCATTTTTGTAAGATTAATAGTTAGGAAAGCTGAATTATAATCAAAAGTCGAGATTGAAAATGACTGAACGCCAATAGTTTGGATTGTTCTTGTCAATTTTTCATTTTATAATTGCAACATTTGACTTTCGCACTTATCAATATAATACTTTGACCATCAATACTTCTAATATATAATTAATAAATATTGTGAAAATTAAAAGAAAAATGCATGTTCACACGTCCCTTTCCATTTCCTTATTTGTTCATATTCCATTTTTATTTGAGAGGCATATTATATCAATATTAATCTATACAAATATATTAAAAGGCGTGCGAAAGAACGTTTATGTGCCACGTGGCACTCTCCTCAAATTTCTAATGCAAATGCTTTATGTTCATGTGTACTCCTTACTTTTAAAAAAATGTGTAAATGCAAGGTATCGAACACATGACCTTTGAAATGAAAAGTAAGAGTGTAGCCATCAATACACTATGACTTTGTTGTTTAATGTTTCAAATAAAATATAAATGAAGTATTGTAATAATTTTAGTTAACTAAAAAGACTTAACAAATATATATTCTCTCTCCATTTTTTTTATTGTTACGTTGTTGTATGCACAACAATTTATACAATGTCACTTTCAAGCTTTTTGGAGTGTACTTTTTGATTCATTTAATATAAATTAATGAGAAAGGTGAAAAAATAATATTTTTGGGTGGAACAAAGAAGAACAGATATAAAAGTATTACTTTATGATGGGCCAATTTAGTACCCAAATAAGAAAAATATAGCAATCAAAAAGAAACAACCATTTAAGGAAAATGTAGTAATTAAAAAAAACGAGGGGAGTACATCTTTAACACTCTTATTACGTTCTTGTGGTTGGAGTCGCCCCTCTTTCTTCACCAAAAAAATAACACACTCTTATTACGTAACTTACAAGAAAATATTGTTTTAAGTATTGTTTTTAAACTCAAAACTTTCAAAAAAAATTTACATATCACGTTGTGATGTAAATTTCTCAATTTCTTAATGGACAAAAAATAAGAAAAGTAGCAAAATAAATTATGAAATAAAAAAAAAATAATAATATATAGTTGTTTATTGAAAATGACCCGAGGCATCGCTCGGGCAAAAAAACTAGTTAATATGTTAAAAGGCGTTTCTAAATAAGGAACTGTGCTACATGACACTATTTGTTAAATTATTTTACTTTATGTACTAGCTACTTCACATACAATAAGAAATTAAAAGGTACATGATACAAGATTTGATCCCATGATAAAAATAAGGTGAACTGAATATATCCTTAAATATTGAACCTAGGAATATTTTGCGTTATAATTCAAATTTAAGATACTATGGAGGCTTTGGTTAGAGGTTTTCAGGAAAGAGTAAGAAAACCAATTGAGCCGATTCCCTTAATTGTTGTTTGTTTCGTCAAGTCAATTATTCCCTCAATCATATCTTTACCCCAAACTCTTCTATATTCATTCCCCATCCGAACTCAGGGTTTACTTACCCTTTCCTTGAAACAAAATCATTATTATTATTATTATTTTTTTATTTTTTTTTTGGCCAACCAAACATGTTTTTAAATGGAGGGTTTGGCTTTTCATTTACTTTATTTCTCTTTTTTAAACCCTTTTTCTTTCCCCTTGATGAATTAAACGTCTCCTAATTAATAAAAACTATAATTAACTGGCATAACTCATACTTAAAAATTAATTTCAAGTTTTAACAAAGGGAGTGTTAATACCTTAGCATTTTGTATTAAACGAAGTTGAGGAAGGACGGAAACGGCTTCAATTGTTAAACTATACACAAAGAAAAATTTCCTGATAAATTGAAAATGGTTCCTGAAAAAGTTGATTTGCCATGCAGGGTGGCCGACGATTGCAACAATGGCACAGGGCACCAACTGTCAACAATCAAACATAACAAGTCACTGTTAATGGTATTGTCTATATTTCAAGCTCAACAAATTTTGTCAAAAACAAAAAAAAAAAAGCTCAACAAATTACACCTTCATAACTAAAATTGTAAAAAGAAAAATGTTCTATCGATCTCAGCCCTACATTTAAGCTAAAATCTATCAAAAGTGTAAGAATCTATATTTAAAATCCAAGACAAACAAATATCATGTTGCACATGTACTCTCTCCTCCTCCACACAATTAAATGACAAATTAAATCATAAAAATGTGTGTTTCAAAACTCAAAAACATGACTTCTCATTTGTTATGTTAATTCACTAACAAACTACAGTACATTGCTCATGTTGGTTTTTGTGCGAATAAAACATTTAAAGACATATATTTCTGTTTTTGAAGACTTCAAATACACGTCATTAAATAATTCTGGCGTATAGCCTGGAACAAAAACTAGTTTTTATTTATACTTCAATGTATCTCAAACACTTAATTATCAATATTTTGGGTCAATAATGTGTTTGGAGATTGATTGTGAAGATTTAAATGTTAATTCAATTTCAGACAATATGAGTAATAAGTGCTCTGATAATAACTAGAGTTCTCTAATGCAATTTCTGATCCTTTTGTTTTTGACAAATGTGTAATTTCTTTGACAGAAAAAAGCATCAAATTCTTAATTTTTTTTGGTATTTTAGTGAAAAGTTGTACATTATCTAATCCTAAGTTATTACATTGTCCCAACTCATCATGTAGTATGTCTTGTATAGGACCCTTTTACAATAAAATTTTGGTAAACCACTTCATTTTATAATTCAAAGGGATCACTTTTAATTAATAAGTCACCTTGTAGCGTAAAGAGGTCACTTATAGTCTTTTAACAACAAATTATTTTATCTTACATAAATGTTTTTTTTTCCATAACTATCTTAATTATATTCCTTTTTGCGAGAAACTACCTTATTTACAAAATTTTGTACAAACTACCTTTATTACATTATTGTTTGTAGACTACTATCTAAAAACTATTTTTCGACATTTGACTGTAGTTTTTCGGTCAATAAAACCCATGTACAATTCATTTGACTTGTTATTTTCCTTATTTTATTCCCTCTTCTATATTATTCCCTCTTTTATTTTGTACAAAATCCATGTGCATGTCCTTAGAAGGATAGAGAATTTTAGTTTAGAAAAGGGAGGGAAAGATAGGAGCAGAAATAAAGTAAGGAAAATAACAAGCTAAGTCACGTGATCTGCACATGAGTTTACCCACGGGAAACCGAGTCCGGATCCTCTAGAATTTTAGTGAAACTCTACAAGGTAGAATTGTATCTGAACCATACATTTAGAAATCAAGGGCTCATGGTGGAAGGGAAAGACTTAGGGGTGGATTTTTTTTTTTGACAGGGTCTTAGGGGTGGATTTTGATGAGACAAATAAGAGAAAATTTTGAAAAGAGAATATATGAGCTATTGATTTTTTTATTCAATGGTTGATATTGCTCAAACTTTACCTTGTAGAGTTATTTACAACTTTAGAGGATCCAAACACCGGGAAAACTACAGTCAAACTTCAGAAAAAAAGTTTCAGGTAGCGGCAACAAAAAATAATTTAACAAAGATAGTTTTGTACAAAATTTTGAAAATAGGATAGTTTATCGCAAAAAAGAGTAAAGTAATTATGGACAAAAAATCCTAACATAAATTATAATAAAACGACATTATATGAGATTACATACTCGTCATAACTAGAGTAACATGTTACAAAAGCTTCTTTAGCATAGAACTAGCCTTTTGTGCACGCGATGCGTGCGATGATATTTTTAGGCCTAATATTAAATAGTAAACAAACTGAAAATGCAAGTTAGTATTTAAGTTCACTTCCAAACTAGTTTTATAGAAAAAAAAACCCTAGCCTCCCCTTCTCTCTTTTTCTCTCTAAAGCCCTAGCCTCTCCTACTCCTTCTTCATCAGTTAGGGGCTGCCATGGATGATTTCATCCATGGTAAGCCCCCTTTTCCCTTTTATTTTCAGTTTTTAATTTATTTTCTTGTTTTGTTGAATAAATTAGTATCACTTTATGAGATTTCTTCAAACCCTATTATGGGGTTTTTAGTCTCTGTTGTGGAGATCTCCTTCTCCCCTATGGGAGTTGTGAGTGTGGTTGTTTTGTTTTTAAGTATGAGAAATTGTTCTTATTGGTTGACTTCCATTTTATGAATAAGATTCTTCCATGTTCTTTTTATATTGTTATTCGTTTTTGTGATTTTGAATAGTTTTTTGTTTCTTAAGTCTTATATGCGTATGTTCTTTTATATGCGTATGTTCTTTACTAAATATCGTCATGTTCTTTTTTTTTTGGTTTTATTCCTTTTTGTAATTTATAATAGTTTTTGATATGGATTTCAGTAATTTCTCTATGATCCCAAAATTGTAACCGAAAAGTATAATACAATTTCATTTTTTTTCCTTGTTTAACTTCTGAATTCCGATTTCACAAATTGATATTTAGCGTTCACACTTTGATTTTCAATTATATTTGAAATGAAATTTTAAGTTTTTCATACACAATCTGATTTAGCATGAAATGGTCATTTTTAATTTTTCTCCTTTTCTAAATTTTAACACTTTGAGTTTCAAATATAGGTGAAATAAAATTTTAAAATTTTCATACACAATCTGATTTCGCATGAAATGGTTTTCGCAAATTAATGTAAATTTTTTTTTTCTGAAAATGGATTTTTGCAAAAGTTATTCCCAAAAAGGTTTGATATTTGTTTTGTTTTTCAAAATTTATTTTTGAACATGGATATTTTTGCTAAAGTTTTGGGCAAAATTTTTATATTGGAATTTTTAAAAAAGAACTTAAATTTTAACTTTTTCATCAGTGTCATAATTGAATCAAATTTCATACACATCTTGTTTTCTGATTTATATGAAACTGAATCAAATTTAAGTCTAATTATATAAAATCCCTTTCCAACTAATTGTTATTATCTCCATTTTTTCAACTACATAACACTCAACTAATGTGAAATAACTTTGAAGATCAAAAGAATTATGTACCTGTTTGAAAGTTCGCAAATTGCCGATGGACGAATGTGTGATATCACTGTCAAAATATTATGTTTTTCTCAGATTTGTATTTATAGGTAATTTTTGTGAGTATGTAATTGTGAATGGTTATTGAGAACATTTGTAAGTGAATTTTGTGAATGTTTTTGTATGTATTGACGTCCTAGTATATTAGTTTTAGTTTGTAAGTTAATTTTTAGTTTTTGTAAAGTTTCCTGATCATTTGAGTGATTTGCATGATTTTTACAATGTGATTTTCTCAATTCTATGAGTGATTTGTAAAGTTTCCTCATATAAGTTATTTCTGAGTGATTGTTGAAAATTAATTTCTGGTGGCTTTGTTTGACCCCTATTTTGGTCTTGAGATTCCTTTTGTAATTTAGAAAAGGAAAGGGGGAAAAATAGTCAGTTTAAAAGAGGACATCGTTGCTCCCCCTTTCCTTATGTAATAGAGATATAAATTGACAATTTCCATTTTCTCCAATCCCCATCAACGATCACTTATTTAGAAGTTATTCGTTGAGGAAGCTTTTTCAAGACCTTCAGAGGCTTTATTATGTTCACATCAAATCATTCTTCTAGGAGAATTAAGCATACATAATTCTCACTAAATTTAATAAGTTTAAATAAGTTAATATTAATATATATGAAAAATTGATAATAGTATAAAAAAATTATAGAAAAAGCTAAATGTAGTCCTAAGGGCTGCATATAAGAAGATAAAAATGGAAAAAACAAACATTAATTAATCATTTATTACATAGATTAGTGCAAAAATTTTCAACTAATTTTCACTTTAAGCAATGTATTTATATCTTATATGCAATCCTAAAGGCTGCATATAACAAAACCCTAAAATTATAAGTGCTATGTTTTCTTTCCCTTCCATCCCAATTACAATAAATTTCTATATCATGCACGTGAAAACAACCCATCCTAATTTTAGATAAATGAAGTATTAATATTATTTCAATCCCTAATTCGATCTCTATGTCTTGATATGATATCTATACTAATATATTAAGAGGCGTGCCTAAACTAGAAACGGTGCCATATGTTGCTTTCCCTAAAGGAGTTTTATTTCATGTAATCCACAACAATAAAAAAAATTAGAAATTGCATAGGGTAAGATTTGATCCCGAAACCTCAAGAACATACATTAAAGTCTTAACCACTAGACCAAATAATATATAGTGTTATCATTTTAAATTATAATATTAATTAATGAAAATTTTCCTTATCCGGAGCGGAGTGTGGGGTGATACTTATAAATAGTACTCCTACATGTCAATGCCTCAATGGCAATGAAAATGAAAAAGAATTAACTGAGAAGAGCGAAAGTAAAATTACATGGAAGTGTGAAAAAAATCAAAAGATTTGCTTACCACATAATACCAAGGCATGTTGTCAAGAGGTTTCATGTAGGTGCTCTTTAACTTGAACCGTATCATATAGATGACCCATAGAGTAGATCCAAGGGTCAGAGAATCAAGTACAATATGTATATCTCGTATCAGTGTAAAATGACATATAATTCTTATGATTAAGAATATTACTGTAAGTTCCTGAGTCTTCAATGACAGACCTGTGAAGAGTAAACACCAACACCAACGTCTATGTTTATATATTGCTGTATATAATTGATCAAGTTAAAAATGCAAAACTATTGTTACAAATATTGCATCTTTTGTGAAAGGATAATTTTACAATTGACTATAATAACTTGTGTGATCTAAACCATTTATTTTTAATCTAAAATCTATGCTATCAATTGAAAAGAAATTCCGTGAAAGAGGAAGAAAAAAGGAGTACCAGAACAAGTTTTGGTGACGGTCAGCTTGTAGATTAAGATTAAGAGGCCAGCGGAATGAGCAACTTGAGTAGCAACAAAGAAGTGAGAGTGCTTCTTGACAAAAGCTCTCAACAACACCAGCAACACAAGTGTTGCAACCACGCCCATGGTTACTTTCGCCCTCACCGATCGACTCCGAACCCATCGCCCTACGCGCTTCACCGGCGTTGGAGCTGCCCTTTTGTCCCCCATAATGCTCGGTTGTTTACTAGTATTTTTTTTCCCAAGGGGAACTAGCTAGTTATCAGAGAATAGAAAGAGGGAGAGACAAATGGTTAGTTATTTCGGTTGGCTAAGCCAAGGAAAAGACTTCGGAAGAGTACTTACGGCCCGTTTGGTAATTGGTCATAAATGGTGGTAATGGGAATGAATTTGTGTGTAAATTTGTGAAAAATATCATTGTCCATTACCATGGTAATGCTAATTTATCCTAAAGTGTCCACTTTCCTTCTTGAATTTTCATTCCCATCCAATACCACCTTGTAGGGTGGTAATGAGTGGTAATGAAAATTGCTTTCCCTTGGAGACAAAAACACAAGTTTAAGGGTGAGATTGCTTGTCCATGGAGAAAAAATGCCTCCCCATGGAGATTTTAAGGGTGCTTCCCTAATAAAATTACACTTAAAATTCATTCCAATTACCGCAATTTATTAACGACTACCAAACGGGCCGTTAGATTAATACAGTAATAAGGAGAGTTTTGATTACACATAGTGTGGTTAAGGTGACCGAGTGAGTTAGAAGTGGACCAAGTTTTAGAGGAAACCGAAATAATTTGTTTACTACTTGATAGGATTGTCTATTACCGGTACCGTCTCATCTAGTGGTGTCAAAACAGGTTATCAAATAGGTTCTGGGTATACCCACGGCGAACCAGGTCATACCCGGACTGGTCAGGATTCTGATTGTCAGTGTCCCAGGTCATGACTGGTCAGATTTTGTTCAACTGGGTCGAACACATTTGAATCATTGGATTCCCGGGTGCCGAACAGGTCTGATCGTTCCATTTACAAGCCGATCCAATCCCGAATATGATCACCCGTTGATATTTTTTTGTCGGGTTTGCGCAGGTCGTATTTAGGTTTCATGTACAGTTGCTTTAAGTCAAATGTACTCGGGTTGAATTAGTAATGACCTTAGTTCGATCATTGTGAAACATCGGGACCATTCGCTATTGAACATCCATTAAACTTCGGGTAACTCCTGGTCGGGCCATCTTGATTTGTTATGTATTTTGTAAACGAATCATATTAATAAAAGTAATAAGATCGACATATATATACATATGTATGTGTGCGATAAATATATGGATGACAACGAAAAACCAATAAAAACACTATATTGATTACCGACTTACCGTGATGTTTAGTGTATTCTCTTTGTCAACTCTTATTTCGAATAATCAACTGCGTAAAACCACTCTAATGAGTAATGGAGTAGAACGGCTCTTCATATGTTTTAATATTATATGTTATAACCAACGATAATAATAATGAGTAGATGATTAATTTCAAACTTAATATTAATAATTTATTATTATAAGCATTATGATTGATATATAAGTTTGTAAATAGCTATGATGGTAATGAGAATAACAATACTAATAAACATAAAGCGACAATGATAATAGGTAAAAATACAAATAATAACAGTAATAGTAACAATGCTTACAATAGCAATAGGAATACAAATAAGAACGGGAATACTAACAATAATAATAATATAAACACTAATATGTTGAATCATTTTAATATAAAATTGATATCAAAATGATTGTAAAACCAATCTAATACTCTATTGATTATAAATTAGTATAACGACTCTTAATATGTTATAATACTTTATCAAATGACAATCATACATTCATGTGTTTACAACGACGGTTCATACGAGGCCTAAGTGATTATAACGAGGTCAGATTCATAAGTTGCACAATCATATAGTATTTTAACACTTAGTCCGTTACTCGGTTATTCCCTTGTCCATAAGCAATTATCATTTCTTAAATCTCGTATCATTGACCAAAAAACAATACGAGTATAATATGATCATAATTGGTGATAATGATGATTAAAGTCGATCAACACAAGCTAATACGACGAGTATAACGTGACGGAAGCCAATGTAGGGGGTAATCACTAAGCTAAACTAAATTAGTATATAGATTAATGTATTGCATTTTGACTATATGTCAATGTATAGATAGTGTATAGATCAATGTATTACATTTCTAGCTAGTATACATTAGTATAAACACAAAGTAATACAAATGGATTAGTGTATAGATTAGTCAATGTAAGTGGGTAATCATTATGATAATCGTCCTCGAGTGTAATGCGATTCATAAACAAAGAAATCTACTTGAATGATTCAAATTACATATTATACTAAACGAATGTGTCAATGGTAGTTGATAGGCTAATTTAGATAACAATACAATATTTGAGTTAATCGTCTTTATAAGAAATGCATTTCGAAACAAGAAACATCTACTTGAGCTATATGTCTTAACTTTGTATATAGTGACTATAAACAAATTATTTTATCAGTAGACGTAAGTACTTTAGTACGATATAATAATATTGGAATCATTCTAGCTAATACGCGATTGATTATTAATGAGTATAAACTCTTAATATGTTCTAATAGCATAACTAACAATAATAATAATGAATATTATATATTAACTACGAGTATACGATCAATTAGTGGATATGATATTACTACTGTAAATAATTATATTATTATTTAAAAATGGGGTTATAAGGTATGAGATTTGGGGTTTAGGGATGTGGAACATGGAGATTAGTTATTATGAATAATAATTTGGTGATTATTTGTTTTCTTAAGGCAAAATCCAAAATCATTTAATGGGCAAAATCTAAACCGTTAGATCATCATAATCAAGGGCACACAAGGAAATAACACAAAGCACACGGATCATGAATATTAACCGTTGGATACATGTCATAAAACAAACTGAACCGTTAGATCATCTCTTACCCTATTACCTTCTCCCATCTCTCCTCCAAACCTAAAAATCATATTTCTCTATGTTCAGCCACTACTCTTTCCATTGTGCTGCTCCTTCTTTCCTTTCTCTGTCCTTACCGGAATTCGGCCGCCACCAATACACAATCCAACGTAATCAAAGCCCTAACAAATTGACTCAGAATTCCGAAGCTATCAATTCGAATAATCAAGACTACAATGAAATCAATTAGAAAATTCACAAGACAACAAATTACCTAGCAGTGAATTTGGTGGTGGAATTGATGGATTTTCGACGGAGAGCTCGATGAAGAAAGCGGCGAAAGCGAGGAGACAGAGAGCGAGAGACTCAATGAAGAGGAGATAGAAAGAGGTGGAGGAAAGGATGCGTATGAGGACGAGTAAAACGACAGCTCTCTCGCCGTTTAACATCGACAAAGACATCGACGCCATTTCTGCAGAATTTTTCAGATATGTGTAAATATTATTTCCGCTCATCATCCTCATTCACCTTCGTTCATCTCTCATTCTTGCTCGACTTCACCAGCGTCGCCATTGTCGTCTATCTCGCATCCTCACTCTGTTGCTAGTTTATAGTTCCATTTTCGTTTTTATTTTACTTTTTTTTTGAATTTTTTTATTTGATAAACTTAGATCTGAAATTGTAATTTTCTTTTGTTATTCTCAAGTTCAATATTTTATTTGGGATTGTAATTTTTTTTATTGACAGACAAAAGAATTTTATCTAGGATTGTAACAAATAAATTGCTGTGTAATTTTCTTAATTTTACAGTATTTTATCTGGGAAAATCTGGAGATTATAATCAATAAGAATACTGGGAACTCATAATAAAAGAATCCCCAGTATTTTCATCACAAACAAATTGTAGTTTTTCATGACAAATAAATTGTAGTTTTTATTTGTTTGTCACGACATTATGGTTTGTTTAATATAAAGAAAAACGAATCTATAATTTTGTTTTAGTATCTGAATTTTCTATGTTTGTCATATGCGTTTTTTTTTTGTTCATATTAATGTAAGAGATTTTGTGTTTGACAATTTTTTTCTTCCATTTAATTTGGCATATTGGAGATTGTGATTTTGTAAGTTTTAATTTGGTTATTGCAAATTGTTTAGTATAAGGTTACTAGAATTTGAGATATTATTTTGTAGAATGTTAAAATGAGATTTTGAAAATGGGAATATTGGGTAATTAAATGAAAATATAAACAAGTACATGATATTCAAAGTTTAACCCTTAAATTAAATGTAATTTATTTTTTTATTTAATTAATTATTGAATGTAATAAATTTTATAAATTAATATATTTAAATGATTCTGTAGATATAAAAAAAATAATTGAATTTTAGTAATATCTAGTTGAGTATAGTCGGGTTTGAATTTAAATGCAGGTCTGTCTGGTCAGGTCAGCATATAATCTTTTCAGGTGCCGGTCAGGTCTGGGTAATCCCAAGTCAGGTTTCGGTCAGGTCTGGAGACTGACCCTCACAGGTCGAACCAGGTTCAAGTCAGGTCAGAATCAGGTTGACCCAGCGGTCAGATCTGTTTCTGACACCACTAGTCTCATCACTTTGAAGTTTGAAGTATATTCATTATTTATTGCCAATTGTTTCAATATTTTTTTAGTAGAATTAGAATGTCAACTTACATCTAAGATTATAAAAACATCAATTTTTTTTTGCTGGAAGGTATGATACGAACATCATGTGTTGTTTTTGAACCCAAAAAAATTCATATGAATTATGAGCATTATGTGTCGTTGATGAGGAGGGTCCTGTACAAGGACAAATCCCGATGATTTCTTCTTACCAAAAAAAAAAATATTACAAACTGAGAAGATGATTGTAACACAAAAAAAATATTACAAACTGAGAAGATGATTGTGACACACAAAATTCTGATGCATTTGCAAGTTGCAACTAAGGTGTTCTTTTATACCAAGGACTGAAATAATCTAACAAGAATACCTTTTCTAACAGTAACACCACCCTCCATTCTTTATACTTCCTCCGTTTTTTATTAGATGTTACACTTTTTAAATCACGGACTCCTAGGTAATTTTTAGAGTGGAGAGAGATAGAGAGAATGAAAAACAAAAGGGTTCCATGTGAACATGTGATAGGAGAGAGATAGAGAGAAGTTATTAACCAAAATAAAAGTGTAAAATCTAATTTAAAACTTCCTAAAATAAAAAGTGTAACATCTTAAAAAAACGGAGGAAGTAAATCAATTCTGAAGTGAGACATATCAAAACATTAAATCTACATAATACTGATTCAGGTGACTGATCTTTTCTCATGCACGTCTAATTATTGTATGAAAATGTTATTTCCTATAAAGAGGTAGTATGTCTACAATGAATGTAAACTGGTATGTATTCTTACCTCATAGACTATGGTCTTCCAGGACAAAGTAATTAATATTGAACTTCTCCTTCCTATTATGAACTACCTGTGTTGTAAAGTTCTGGTGCAGAAATACCCTACAAGTTTGGTCCGCATCTCGGCAACTCAAGGGGGTGAACTTTTTCTTTGAATATCAACAATCATAAATTCATAAGGGAAGGCTAAATAACTTAAGACGTTCTTCACATAATAGCATAATTTACATTTTCTCATCTTGGTTTTAGTTACCAGAATTCAGATGTTAATTTCAAAGATATAAATCTCTGGACCTTACAAAGAATCTGGAACAAGCTCTCTATTTCCTTTATTTATTATCCGGGTTTGGGGTTGAGAGTGCAAAAGCAAGAGTTATAGTACAAACTTATGCGTTTCCACGAGAAGAGTTTATTGCTGCAGTCCTCGGCAAATCCTGATCTCAGACAAATGAAGGTAGCCTCATCGTCCGCTGTCCCTCTATCACACTGCAAAATCCATTTTCACTTTCAGAATTCGAAATTTAAATTTCGTAATTAAAGAAGTTCTAGAAAGACCATGCAAAGGCTAAGTATATTATGTATGAAATTTCATCAGTAACCATTTAACTGTGTTCCAATGTGTGATTTCATAAAACTGCTCATTACATTAGACTTCCTCTATGCAGATATCACGATTATTTCCTATATATTCAGTTTAATTTGAAATTTTGAACTAATAAAGTGTCTAAAAATGCAAAAAAATTGCAGCAAGAAGGCGGGCAATTATAAACAGTTTATGTGGAAGTTGGCTATAAGCCTATACCTCTTAACGTAGTAGTAACAGAAGTCTGCCAGGATGAAAGTTTGAACCACCTCAGCGATAAGTGCCACCAGTATGTAGAGATGGCCCTGCCCTATTTGCGTCAGGTATGCTCCTCTGGTGTCAATAAGCTGTATGTAGCCGCAAAATATGCAGTTATAAATCGAGGAATCTCAGGAAAATTTTGAATCGCACAGCATTGACTACAAAACCTAATTTCATTCTAGAAACATCTCATTAGTACGCACGTATAGGATGTCCCAAGTCCTGCTCTGTAGGTGTCGTTTGTTTTTAGTGGTTCTTGTAGTAGATTTGTTGGTTATTCTCTCAGATCAGAAAATCCACTACTTGTTAAGATAATACCGAAAAACGTAAAATATTGGGACCAATCACAACATTTGTGTAGCTGACGCCCATACACTTGTATGTTTGAACTCCTCACTTTCGCATAAAGGGTTGGGTGCATGGACTGCATAGCACAGAACGTTTGGCATTCAAATACAGAAACAATTTCGGAATGGGGAGATCTCAGGACCTAGCCATTTCCGGGCTTCATTAGCATAAAAAAGGACGGAGTTTTGGGAATGGAAATGTTTCAGAAATGAGGAAACCTCCATCCCACCTCTCAGGTTTCTGTGCTTCATAAATCATAGCATAAGAATTTCATGAAGAGGAAGGTAAAAGTAGATAACAGTAGCAGTAAATGTATCCCATATTTTGTTTTTACCATGAATATCCAATTTGCGCATGCGAAGAATCTTGCAACACCCAAGGCAAAGACATAATGGGCAGTAAATGGTTCAACCATCTGCAACACAATCATAACAGGAGAATACGTTAGATCATTCATGACTACAAATAAGAAAGTTGGGAAAAGAAGCTGGTGCTTCATATGCGACCAGACTCACCAGAGAATTTTTATTTCTTATGATTACAAATGTGATGTAGATAGAGCTATTCATAGACTATTTTGTAGTGATTCTAAAACCATCAATCATTGTCCAAAGTCCAAACTACTTCAAAGTTCAAACAAGATATAAGCGCATTTTACTTGAGCAGAGTGTTGTAAACTAGATTACTATAAAGTTCAACTATCCAACTTCAAAATTTGCAGTTGTGCAATTGTTTAGAAGAATTCAAAACAGAAACATCTATCATATAGCAACAATTAATAAAAAGTGATCAGCATTGCTGTATATAACGCAAAACTACTGACACAACTAAAGAGCAATTACTAGGATGGATCTGAGCCAAACTTTTTTTTTACATCATTAACCATTAACACCATAATTTACATTTATTCTACAATTTTCATCCATCATCTGAAATGATAAGCTTGTTAATGAGATAAAAACGGATTTTGGAAGTGCTGCAATTGCATCAAAGCTTGTATTACAAACCTTAGCATTTTGTATTAAGCGAAGCTGAGGGAGCACTGAAACGGCTTCGATTGTCATCAAGTACACATACAAGAATCTTGTCACAATGTGAATCTGCCATCCAGGATGGCCAATTATTGCAATCACGGCACAAGGTACCAACTGTCAACAGCAAAACAACATCATGTCAGCAATTATTCACATGCTATGGTCTATGCTTGCAAGTTCAGTGATCTCAACATAATCTGAGTTCTCTAACTGCACCTGCTCCCTTATGTAGTAACTTCTTCAAACAAGAAAATTCCATTATGAGAGTCATTTTAGTTCACTGATTATAAGGGCGGTTTAGAAGGAAAGTTGGGACATAAAACAATTATTATCTGATTGGAAAAATATTATTGTCATAGTTTAAACAGTATCATCGTCATATGATCAAATAAGAACACAATACAAAGCAAAAAAGAAGAAGAACAATTGATTAAATAGTGGGCAAGAACTAAATTGCTTACCACATAATACAAAGGCATGTTATCAAGCTCTTGCATGTAGGTGCTCTTTAGCTTGAAACGTATCATATAGATCACCCAGAGAGTAGATGCAAGGGTTAGTGAATCAAGTATAACATGTAAATCGCGTATGAATCCGAAATACGTTATGATTCTCATGGCTAAGAATATTGCCGTAAGCTCCTGAGTTTTTAATGATAAACCTGTGTCAAGACAATGCAGGATACATAAACATAGATTACTAGATAGAAGATTGTGGATATAGCTGCATGATTAATATGCAAAATTGAACAAGGAGCTATGCTTTGTTTTGTGAAGGTATTATTAGAGTAGATGAACAAGGTTCAACTAATTGTATGTCTTTCTTGTTGATGCTGAGGTAAGATAATAAGCTATGGCTTTAAAGAAGGAAGGTTGTTATCACTCTAATAAAGTAATAGACTTTTTACACTAATTTTCCAGCCTCTCAAGACACCTACGTCCCGCATCTTGTTCCCAAATTAAAATTATTTTGTTATATTTAATATTTTGTTCATTGTTAGGATAACTCATAGGCATTGTCTAGGTAACTTCTCATTGATTAATTATGTTTTAAGAGTAACTCATCCATTTTCAAACCAAAACAATACACTGCCCAAATTTTACACAATTATGTTGTCCAAAGATGTTATCCAATCTCAAATTGTGCAACATAATTTTTTTTTTTTTTGTATTTTTAAATGAGTCTGTTTTTGCATATATTTTGACCCTTTTGAATTGTTAGTTGATTTCATACAACCAAAATCCATATTGAAGTCTAATGGACCTAAAGTCCAGTGAGGAGAGTGTTAAAAGAGGAAAATCCACATGCGAGAATCACAAAATGAAATTGGAGGGTGAAGATGAACATCATTTAAGTCTAGTGAGTTACTCTATCTATCACCAATTGATTTTAAGAAGGAACACACTGCACTTGTACGCAGTCAGACCCTCCTCTTGCAAAGGTCCTCCACTTCCTCTTTCCATCAGATAGGTATAAGTTAGGTCTCACCAATTCCTATAAATGAGTTCAGCTAAACCCAGTAAGGGTACAATAAGATGTCTCAACTTTCTTATTCAAAAACCTAAGATAGCCAGGCCTAAAGGCTTCACCACCTAATTGAACCCTTTCAAAGTTGCACCAAATTACATTAAAAGAGAAACTGCCAGTCTGCCAGTTCATCTAAAACTAAAAGACTAAGAGCTACTTGGCAAACAAACTCTATATCTAACAGAAATTTGAGGAACCTACATGTTTCTGAGATTTGCCCAGAGGAAATTTTGTGTCTTTGGACAAAGCTCTCTATTCCTAACATGAGAAATTTGCTAAAAATGCAACAAAAATAGCACAGCAGTAAGATAGCTTTGTATTAGGCAAGATATAAGTAATCTCCTCCTAATACCCCTTACTTTCGAGAGGTAAGGTTCTCTCCCATTACATCACTCTTCATTCTAAATTTCTGGATACCTCCCTCTATTGGGTGAGGCCCCTATTTATATATTTACACATGTCTTTCTCTCATAACTTTCTCTCTCTATTACTCATAACTAATTTCTGTTATGATGTCAGGAGTTATGATATTCCTCCCTCCACTCCTCTGTTGCCATGTGTCCCTTCATTTTCTCCATTTTCTCCCTTCCTCCTTCTTGCATACGTGTAGATAATAGGTGGGAGTATTGGGTTTAGCAATACCACTGGGCTAATTAAGCACCTTGTCCTCAAGGTGGAAATCAGGGAAGCGTGCCTTGAATAGGGTGATGTCTTCCCAGGTATCTTCAAAACTGGGCAGGTGAAGCCATTTAATGAGGACCTCATTAGCTTGGTCAGAAGAATGGTGGCTAGACCGTAGGCCTAGGATAGCTTCAGGGATGGCTTATAGAACCATCTCAGCAGTGAGCAGGGGCAAATGGCTTTTTTGAGCTGGGAAACATGAAAATGGGTGTATTTTTGTGGTGGGGGGAAGGTCAAGCTGGTAAGCTACAGACCCAATTTTCTAGGCCACTGGGAAAGGTCCATAGAATCTGGGGGCAAGTTTTCATTAGGTTTTCTTGGCCAAGGTCTTCTGTCTGTAGGGCTGAAGTCTCAGATAAACCAGATCGCCAACAGCAAAGGTCACCTCGCTTCTGTGTTTATTATCCTGGAGTCTCATACTGTTCTGGGCAGCTAAGAGGTGAAACTTTAGTTCGTCTAGGGTAGCATCTCTCTCCAATAATTGCACTTCCAATGAGGAAATTGCAGTGCTACCTTGCTCAAACCTAATAAAGGAGGAGGATCTCTGCCATACACAACCTTGAAGGGGGTGCACTTGGTAGAAGCATGAGTAGAAGTATTATACCAATACTGGAAGCCATGTGGCCCAAAGTAGTAGGCCTCCCACCAATGAAACATCTGAGGTAGGCTTCCAAGGACTTATTAACCACTTTTGTCTAGCCATCAGGGGGTGATACGAAGTGCTTCTATGGAAGGTTGTGCCATGAAGCTTAAAGAGTTCCTCCCAGAACAAGCTAATGAAGATTTTGTCCCTATCCGAGATTATGGTGGATGGAAAACCATGTAATCTCACAATTTCCTTAATGAAGACAGAGGCTATGGAGGCAGCAGTGAATGGATGCTTTAATGCATTGAAATGACCATATTTCGAGAGTCTATCAATGACTACCAAGATGGTATTGAACCCTATGGATTTCGGGACGCCCTCAACAAAGTCCATGGAAAGATCAGATGAGATGAGGGATGGGAAGGGGCTGCAGCAGCCCAACTGGTTTCAGGGTGGAAGTTTTACTTTGCTGACACACGTGGCAGTGCTGAACAAAAGAGGTGATGTCGTTCTTCATGCCCAAGAGGTGATGTCGTTCTTCATGCCCTGGCAAAACCACTCTGAAACAATTCTCTGGTAGGTTTTGAAAACCCCGAATGCTCTCCAACAGGAGAAGAATGATATTCCTTCATCAATTTGGTAGGAAAAAGAGGACTTCCTAGGAACCACCATCCTGCTCTTGTATTTCAGGACCCCATGCTCCATTGAGAACCCTTGTAGAGGAGTATCCCCTGCTAAGACTGAGTTGGTGAGGGCCTATTAGCTGAAATTCTTCCCAATGTGGGGAGTGTGAAGTGATGAGGGAGTAACATTCAAGGTGCCCATCCTGCTTGCGAGAGAGAGCATCTGCCACTTTGTTATTGGCTTGTCAAAGTTAAAGCCCAAGAGTTTGCCCACCCACTTCTGATATTCTGGCCCCACCTCCCTTTGATTCAATAAATATATGAGACTTTGCTGGTCTGTGTGAATAATAAAGTGGCGGCCCAACAGATAATGTCTCCACTTTTGTACTGAGAGAACCACAACCGTTAGTTCCTTCTCATAAATGGATTTGATCCTTCCTCTCAGCCCTATAGTCTTGCTGTAATAGGCTGGAGAAGCACTGCTCCTAGACCAAAACCCGAGGCATCAACTTCTATAACAAAGGGCAAGGTAAAATCTGGCATACACAGCAGTGGAGAGGGCCTGTTTGAGCTGAGTGAAGGCAGCAGTAGCTGCCTCATTCCACATGAATGCATCTTTCTTCAATTGTTGTGTCAAAGGGTGTGCTATACTAGCATACCCTTGAATAAATCGCTTGTAGTACCCCGTCAAGCCCAAGAGACCTCTCAAAGCCCTTAATATGGTAGGGAGTGGCCATTCCTGCATAGCTTGCACTTTAGTCTGATCCATAACTACCCCGGCAGCAGAGATAACATGCCCCAGGTAAGCCACCTTAGCTTGTCCAAACTCACACTTTTTGAAATTGGCATATAAGTTGTGCAAAACCAGCAGCCCTAACACCAGACTAAGATGATGCTAATGTTGTTCCATAATATATCATCAAAAAGACTAGAACAAACCGTCTCAAATATGGCTTGCAGAAATCGTTCATAAGAGCTTGACACGTGGCAGGTACATTTGTGAGCCCAAAAGGCATCACAAGAAAGTCATAATGGCCCTCATGAGTTCTAAAGGATGTTTTATGAACATCTTCCTCCCTCATACGAATCTGATGATACCCAGATTTCAAATCCAACTTAGAAAACACAAATGAGCCATGGTATTCGTCAAGTAACTCATCAATGACTGGGATGGGGTATTTATCAGGTATAGTAACATGATTTAAGGCTCTATAGTCCACAGTTTAACGCTACGAATCATCCTTCTTTTTAACCAACAAAACAGGACTAGAAAAAGCACTATAGGAAGGCTGAATAATACCAGCATGCAACATGTCAGTAATTAAACTTTCAATTTCAGTTTTCTGTGATTGAGGGTATATATAAGGCCGGACACTTACTGGGTCAGTACCATGTTCCAAGGTTATAGAAAGTGAGGAGGGGCTGTAAACATGCTGGAATGTTGTGTTGGTGCTCCTGATCTCCTTGTCCAACATTCTCTAATTGATTAAGCTCAACCAAGTACCCTCCACCTTTTTTTAAAATTGTGCGCATCCTGGCTTTTGTGAAGGATCACCTTCTAGAGTGAAGGTGTCCCCTCTTTGTTTGAACTAGAGCTTCTGAGTCTTCCAATTGGTAAACATGGTCCCCAACTTCTCTAACCATTGGATTCCTAAAATGAGATCCGAATTGCCCAAAGGCAAGGGTAAGTAGTCTTCAACTACTTCTAGCCCATAAACTAGAAGCGGCACTGCTTTGCGCATGCCAGCTCCAAAAACCTCTCTACCAGTGCCCAAGGAAACGCCAAAGGATTTGGAGGGGGTGATGGGAAGGTTGAGTTGCTGCACTGTATCAGGCGATATGAAATTATGTGTGGCTCCAGGGATCCACCATCATTATGACCCTTTCCCCCTTGATGGTTCCAGCCAAATTCAAGGTTTTTGGGCTTGAAATGCCCATCACTGAGTTCAATGAAATTTCAGGTTGGGGTTGATGTGGCCAGGGCTTATGGGAGTGTCTAGGTGGGATGTTTCCTCCAATGTCCCATATTACACCTCAGTATCATCATAACCCAATAATACACTCAACTCCTTTCTCTTACATTTATGTCCCACCGTCCATTTTTCATCACACCGGAAACACAAGCCCTTCTCACGTTTGTATTGTAAATCATTATCACCGAGACTTCTTATCTCTCCAACAGGTTTGGTTATGGGAATGTGGCTGGTGGATCTGGGTGATTGGTTTGAGTAGGCAGTGGGGTGAGGCTACATAAGAGGTTGAGAAAACGGATTTGGTTATGGGAATGTGGCTGGTGGATCTGGGTGATTGGTTTGAGTAGGCAGTGAAGTGGGGTGAGGCTACATAAGAGGTTGAGAAAACGGATTGGGCTGGTTGAGAGGAATAAGTGGATTTTTGTGGGTGATAGGATGGGTTATATGAGTGGTTTGAGCCACTAGTGTAGGAGCCTCGCCCCTCCCACCTTTTCTTCGGATTGTAGCTGAGCTTGGCTTCAATTTGAACTACTAAGTCCATAGCATGGTCCAAGGATTTAGGTCCAATAATTTTGAGCTCATTCTTAATGTCTTACTTCAAATTGAGCCTGGGCTACAGTTTTGGGTATGCCTTGTAACCGGGCTAACAGTTCAATAAACCACCTTTTATACTCCGCTACTCCACCCTCCTATTGAAGGCTGAGCCGGAGAGTTCCTAGGGTGTTCCCCGAAATTGGCGCAATATCATGGCCTTCATCTCCGACCACTGGAAGATCGGCCGGCGACGATGCTCCCACTGATACCACAATAAGGCGTCCCCATCAATGGAAACCACCGCAGCTTCAACTTGCTCGTCCCCCGTTAACCGGTAAAATTGGAAGAATCGTTCCGCGCGTATGATCCACCAATCTGGATTTTCCCCCGAAAAATGGTTAGATCCAGTTTTTTGGCCCTCCAACTTCCACCACCGCGAAATCAACCAGGTATCCCGCCTTATCTTCGAACTCTTCCACATACGTTCTCATCCACATCTACCTCGTTGGAAGCTTCTCTCCCCTTCGCGGGGTGAGTGATCTCCCTGCGCTTCTCGCCAACATCATCTCTCCAGTCTCCCCGATTTTTAACTCGACCACCTCTTCGCACAGTTGCTTAGTGGGTGGCTATCTGAGCAGTGAGTGTTTGCTACAGCGTCTCGACGGCTCGAGAAACCGCTGTAGCTACTTCCTCATTTAGCGAGGTTTGCAAATCAACAATTCCTTGCTCCAGTTGCTCGATCCGTTGGGTATGGGTTGCCACCATGTTTTTCGTCACCAGAATCTTCCGCTCTGATACCAATTGCTAAGATCTAAAGGATCGCAACTGGGCAACAGTAGAAAAAATGTAACAAAAATAGCACAACAATAAGATAGCTTTGTATTAAGCAAGATTTAAGTAATCTCCTCCTAATACCCCTTACTTTCGAGAGGTAAGGTTCTCTCCCATTACATCACTCTTCATTCTAAATTTTTGGATACCTCCCTCTATTGGGTGAGGCCCCTATTTATATATTTACACATGTCTTTCTCTCATAACTTTCTCTCTCTATTACTCATAACTAATTTCTGTTATGATGTCAAGAATTACGCTATTCCTCCCTCCACTCCTCTGTTGCCATGTGTCCCTTCATTTCCTCCATTTACTCCATCTACTCCTTCTTGCATACGTGTAGATAATAGGTGGGTGAGTACTGGGTTTAGCAAAATTATACTTCCTCCTTTTGGTTTTAAATGAAATGTTTGCTTTTTCACGCAATCCAACACGCTTCTTTAATCAGTAATATTTGTAGTTGTGCACACGTAAAAAAATAAAAAAAAAGTTATAATTTGATAGTATGCATCGAGACAAATCTAACAAGATCCCACTTGACTATGTTTTTCTTTATATAATGGCGATAAATTGGAGTCAAAATTAATTAATAAATAGTGTCATTTCATTCAATGTTTCATTTAAAACAGAACAAAGGAAGTATTTACTTCTAAGGAGATCAAGGAACACTAAGTGGCAATACCCAAAATAGTAGGGTAGTTAAACAAAGATAGTGAAAGCTAAAGAAAATTAAACTTAAATGTTGTTTGATGACATAGTAATGTTCTATAATTAATGACAAATCATTGTATAAAAATGACATACTTTCTCTATTTCTGGGTACACTTCCATAATGTAGATTATCACAATACTTGCTTCATACCATGAATTGACTCATTTATACCCCTAAACTTTCTAAAATACCCTTAAAGAGAGGAGTACAAAAAGTAAAAATTGAAAAAGCAAACACAAAAAACTAATATAATATGTCATTGGACACTTGGGATTATTAGATAACACACTAACAATCATAGCTAGGATTATTCTAGTGATTTATGTATTGAAATTATTATAAAAAGACCATCCATATCTTGGATTACTCTTATGAATTTTTCCTTTTTTACCTCGCTCCATTCTTCTTAAAAATACTTCCTTTGCTTTAAATTACTTGCATCAAATAGACTTTTTATTCATACACTTCCTTTTGACCATCTAGTATGATTAATATATAAGGTTATAGAGAGTTATGTGAGATCATGTTAGATATGTATCAATGCATACTTTTAAAATATTAACTTTTTATACTTATACATAATAAAAGATATCAAAATCAAAGTTGTGCATTCAAAGGCATGAAAATCCTAGTGTTAAGTAAATCGGAGTGGAGTTAGTATGAGATATTAAGGGCAACTAAGTTTAAGCACACTTAGATTTATTAAGGATTTAAGGGTGTTAATTTGGACGGAGTTGAGCCTTGGAACCTTTAATATATAAGGGAAAAGGGGAGCACCTTACATCCAGCCTAAATTACAAATATACTCATCAAATAAGAAACAATTAGATTCATCTTTACCAATTATTTTTTTAAAATAGAGAAGAAGAAAAGGCCTAATTACATGACAATTCTATCTAATTTCAAGTCAATTTATCAATGAAATGACCTATTATACTTTGGCGGAACTTTGTGAACGATTTTTCTTACATATTATTTCAAATTATTAGATGTAATTCCACAATTAATTGAACATTCTATTTGGTTTCGCATGCATCACGCGTAAAGGGGTTAGACTCTGTTTGATTCAACTTATTTTGACTTATCTATGATTATTTTATCTTATCTTGTATAAACTTATCTTATCTTATTTTATGTGAATTCATATCTTATTTTATTTGAACTTATATTATAGTTTATTGTGTTTGCCTAACATATTTAGTTCATTCTATAGATATATTCTATGAAAACATAGCTTAAAGAAAGCAAGTTGAGGATTTTTCTCTACTTTCATCCATTTCCTACATATTAGCTAAAATAAAAATATAAATTCCTTTAAATAACCCTTTTTTTCAATGAATTCCCAATCTTCCATTTCCACCCCACATCCCACTCAGCCACTCTCTCATCCTCAAATTCTCGGTCAAACGCGACATTTCAACTTTTCCATCAAATAGTTCAACTAGTTTATATGGTTTCACTAACCCTTTCACTAAAACCTAATACTAATATGCTACTACTCTCACCGTTTAAAACCCCCCACATGGCTATATTTTTTCTTAGGGTTTTTCTAACCACTGCACTAGGTAGCTATTTGTTTTTAGCTTTAGATAGAGTAAATTAAAGATACTATTCTCATAATAGGAATTAAATATCAATTATGAGAATAATATCTTTAGCCCCATTTGCCAATTAGTGGATAGTTGTTAGCTGATTGTATTAGGTGATTTGATTAACTAATCGTATTAGCTGTTTGTATAAAACTGATTTGGTAAGCAGATTACATTATTGTGTAAAATGACCAACAAAAACATATGTATAATCTATTATTGGTATATGTTTATTAATGTAATTTTCAAAAACTTTAGAATATAAATGAAATTGGCCCACTTATCCCGAACCTCTAATATCAAAAAACTCCTCCCTCACTTTTCCAAAAAGAATTTTTTAAGCGTAATCAGTTAATTGAAACCTCTCCTTACCAAACACTTGAATTAGAAGATTGTCACGAGTTCATAATTCTCATTTTGAACTCAAACCTCTCATTACCAAACAAAGCCATTGTAAAAATTTTTAGAAGATACCATGTTATTTTACATAGCGCTAAGATTTCATAGTAGGAACATCAATAAGAAATTGAGCAAATATCATATTCTAGAAAATGGTTGATTTTCATTTACAAGGAAATAAGTGGGAAATTGAAAAATACAGAAAGGATAAAAAAAAAAGGAGGAAAAGAAAAGATATATTCTTATTTCTTACCAGAACAAGTTTTGGTGATGGATAGTTTGTAAACTAAAACCAAGATTCCAGCACAATGAGCAAGTTGAGTAACAAAAAAGAAGTGGGTGTGCGATTTCACGAATATTTTCAACAATACCAAAATCATGAAAGCAACACCTGCTCCCAAACTTACTTGCTCTCTCACTGATCGGCTTCGAACCCATCTCCCTATCCGTTTCACCGGCGTTGGAATTGCCTTTTTGTCCCCCATTCTTTTTTTCTTAATTTATGATTTCAACTGTGAGAAAAATAAATAGAGAATTATTGATAGTAGAAAATGAGTAGAATTGGTTTATAATTGAAGATAAAAAAGAGAGGTTGGGTTGAAGATGGGAGGTGGACCACATTATATAGAACTATGACATTTCTGACGAGAGTTATTGGTTTTGTTTTTGGTAAAAAATGGGATAAGATTGGATTCTGCATTGGCGTGCCATTTTAAGGGGAGGATGATGATTGATGAATAAATTGATTTGATGTCTTACTTGTGTGATTATGTGAGTAATGGGACTACGGGCATGTTTTCTTCGTATAAAACAACAGAACTAAATTGAATTGAATTAAATTGGATGTGATTAAACAATAATAATATAAATATTAAATAATAATTATAATGATAAGTAAAAATAATGAATAATAATAGTTTTCAACGCAATTTGATTGGTTTATGGGCTAAAAAACGTGAATTTATTTGTACTTTTGACCTAAATCATGTCCCTCCTAATAATAATAGTAATAATAATGAGTAAAACTATAATAAATAAAATAATATATAGAAATAATAATAATAATAATAATAATAATAATAATAATAATACTTGATAATAATGATATAAAAATTAATAATAATAATAAGAGTAATTAGTAAAATAAATTAGACCAACATAATAATCATATTTAACAAAATGGTTATAACTGAACTGAACAGAACTGAAAATAAGTTGGGGAGAGCAGACCCTACAAGTAACATTTTCGTAATAATCTCAAATACTATACTATCGAGTATTACTATTTGAAGGTGAAGTTTTTTTTTTTTTTTTAGGGGAAAGGTGCAAGCTTCATTAAGGCAGGGACAAAGAGTCCATCAATACATACGGAGCAATTTCGGAGGGAACATGATTCTCCCATCTTTGTTCGGTCCCAAAAGGCAATAGTCTAGCGAGGTAATGGGCCACAAAATTACCCTCCCTACGCACATGAGACCATACAACTACAACAAAAGCATTGCACAAAGAGAGAACATCTGAAAGAATAGAGTCTAGATCAGAGAAGAAAATAGTCACATAGATAACTTATACATTCTCCAAAAAAAAAAAACAACAATTTCTATATTTGCAAATGACACTTTAATTTCACTTAAATTAGTATTTGGATTTTGGCGATTTTCCAAGTGATTTTTTAAATCATGCTAATGAAAAGAATAAGTTATTTAGTAGTTGGATTTGTGTTACTATCATTTTTATATGATAGCTAACATTTATTACGATACATTGTATTAAGCCCTAAAGAATTTAATGTTTATGTAGATATGGAGGTACAATCATAATAAGAAGCCCATAATAAAGAGTCAACGAAAGTCAACAACCAGAAACCCATAAAAGAAAGCTTATAAGTCAAGAATGTTCAGGAGATGGAAGCCAAACAACATCAAGATGTGGACAAAAAACATGGGTAACTATCAATCTGATTACGAGGCACGCAAGTTTACGTGGATAGTGAAACGTGGCCACGATAGCGCCAGAAGAAAGCAGTTCTGATTTGAATCATAAATGATCCAAATCATTTCCCTCCAAAGAGGCAAGGAAGTTATTCGTAGTGATAAATTATAAATACAAGAAGAAGGATCAATTGAAAGACAAAAAACACAATACACAACAACATGCAATTTACTTCCTTTCTAGCGTAGCTTTAACCTAGAAATAGCCAACCCCCTTCTGGGGGTTATATTTTAGTTTCTAGCCTAGACTTAGAGCATGTACTAAGTGACAAGTTTGTTCATCTCCAGTTTTAGCCAGATTTCATGGAGGTATTCATCTTCGTGTTTTTCCTTTAATTGTCCAGCCTGATTTATCTTCATGTGTGTTATAAAGAATCTTTCTAGAAGTTTGTGATATTAGTAGGAATATTCAGCTCTAATTAATAGATTAATTATTGAGTTTTTGTTCTATTCAATACCTATCGCCTGAATTTATTAGGCGTTGTAGTTTAATAAATTTATATTACAACAAAGTACGTTAGCAAGGTTTTAACTAATCCGGTAACCCCCAAGGACTAAGACTCTCGTGGCGCTCAATATCTAACTATTGGGTATGCATTGACTTATTTGCAAAGTCAACCAACTGATTTTGTACCAACAAGTTTTTTGGCAACCACAGTGGGAGGATAAAGATTCATAATCAAATTGTGAAATTTTCCTCTTTAATAAACGTTCTCGAATGAATAGAGAAGGTCCTTGAGTTGAACTAGTCTCCCAAAATATGGAAGACAATGATTCGATACCTTCAGAGTCTAGGGTGCCTGAGGATGATGGTGAACCAATTCATCATGCCCTAGGAGAGTCACAAGGAGAAACTCTCCAAAGGGAAACTTCATCTCCACGTAGCACTGACCATGTATTTGTACATCAATTGTACGGAAAGTTCACTGAAATAGTGAAACAATTACTATAAGAAGCCAGGGAGGGTAAAAGGCAACAATTTGATTCTAACTACATAGTTCTAGCCCATGAGTGAGGAGAATAGAGATATTAACTATAGACAAATAGACCGAATACTCGTAGACATCAATGATACTATGAGTGCAACCTTTACGGCAATGTCAACATCTCTTGCTACTGAAGTAGTTACTCGCCTGGAACCGTTAGTTGAAAAACACTACTAACTCAATGAGAAACTGCTTAAGGATTTAGAAGAAGTCGCACTGAATAGAACACAAGGAGATCGTGGAATACGCCAGATCTCCTAATAGCTTATCCATCAAGGGTACATTTTTCCCACATTGAGAATGGAGACCCACTGGTCTCAAATGATCCACAAACTTCCTCCCAAGGGCGTCGAACAAGGGTCAGTCCCTTGAGCCTTGGAGAGAATAGTCATGAGAATTTTAGGAGAATTGATGATATGGCAGTAGGCGTGGAGCCAGGATGGCACCAGGCGTCAGGAAGTCACCAACCTTCTTTTTCCATGGGTGGTGGACAGTTTGGAGATAACACACACCAACATGGACCATCACAAGGAGGACAGTGGCAAGGTGTTTTTGTTGCGAACAACAATAGTTCACCTCACGCATATGTGCCTCTAAATCATCCCACTATGGTTGGGAACCCTTCATCTTCTACTTATATGCCTTACCAACCACCTATCATTGGGACGTGTCATTATGGAGATGCTCCAGGTTACGTTCATAATCAGGCTCCATTTGTTCATCCAACTGGAACTTACCAACAGGGGGTACCCACTAATGGGCACACTTTTCAGCCACAAATGGCACAGGGAATAAATAATCCTATAGGAGGTTATCAAAATCAATCTTTCAGTCCTAATCCTAATCCTATGTATGATCAACTGGGAAATATGGGGAATGGAAGTCTAGGACATCCCGAGAGAAGTCAAGATCCTATAGCAGCACAAGTTGAGGCGCTAGTCCAAAGATTAGTGGGGGATAACTCTAGGAGAGGTCATAGGCAAATAGGTCAAAAGCCTTACCTTGAATGGATTAACAGGGCCAATCCATTTCCTAGGACATTCAATATACCTAACTTTACTTTATTCTCAAGCAATGATAGAGTATCAGCCGAAGAACATCTAGTTAGGTTTAATTGTTAGTGTAGGGAGGCTGATAATGAGTTTTTGAAATTAAGAATGTTTTTCATGTCTCTAACTGAAACAACTTTTTGATGGTACACAAATTTACCACCCAATTCTATTTACTAATCATTTTGCACGCACTGAACCTGGAGTGACTTGGCCAGAATCCAACAAAAGTTAGGAGAGTCTATAGAGGACTACCTAGCTAGATTCAAGATGGCTAAGATTATGTGTCATGTTAGCATCCCTAAAAGAGAATTTGTACAAATGGCCCTAGAAGGGATGTTGATTCAGTTTCAAAAAAGGTTTGATGTCATGCCTTTGGTGATTTTGTTGAGTTAGCAGAATTGGCCGTAAGATATGAAAGAAACCTACAAGCTGAAAGTGTAGCAAGACACTAGAGTTTCTTTGCCCAGAATGAGCAACCCTTTCACTTTGAAACACCACCAGAGGTGGATGTGGCTGAAATCGTCCAAGGGGTATCTTATAAGTGTTATCCCCTTGAGAAAAGAGAATTCTCTACGCCAAAAGACTAAAAAGTCTGGGAATAAGAGGACGTATACTTTTGATGCTAAAAAATCTAGTGCCATCTTTGATTGGTTATTCACTAGTGGAAAAAAGTGCATCTGTCACAAGGTACATGATGCGGTTTGGCCCGAACCGCATCAATTAAAAATATCAGATGCGGTTATGGCCCAAAACCGCATCTGATTTTCGACCCAACAAAAAATGCGCCTCATCCCTAGCTCATTCCCTCGCTCAGTTTGGCCCAACAAAAGAAACGCGCCTCTTTAAAGCCCTCAACCCTTATAAACCTATTCGAACCCTAATTTCCCCTAAAACTCCCCTCTCAAACCCGCCGTTTCTCGCTTCTAAGATTCTCGCCTCTCTCCTCTCTCTCCTCTCACCCCCTCAGATTATTCGAACCCTAATTTCTCTCTAACCCACTATTTCTCTCTCTTCTCTCACCCCCGCTTACCCTAATTTTCCTCTAATTTCGTTAGTGTTCGTCCCATATTTCGAAGAAGGAATCGAAGATTGAAGTGAAGATTTTGTTCGAGATTTTGTCAGTCGTTCGAGATTTTATCGACATCTTGTAGGTTATTCAAATTTTAGGGTTTGATTTTGTTTTTTTTATAATTAGTTTCAAATTTCAGTCGTTCGTCTTTTTATATTAGTTTTTTGTAATTTTTTTTCGATTTCAGTCATTCGTCAGTGTTCGTCTTTCAAATTTCTGTCGTTCGTCTCTAATTTTTTTGTAATTAGTTTCCGATTTATTTTTGATTGTTGTCATATGTAATAGATTTAATTTGTTGTAATATATTATATCTCAGTTTCTGTTTGTTTTCTATTGTTTTTCGTTCTTATTTCGTTGTGGTTCATATTTTGTTGAGTTTGATATGTTGTTACTGTTGGTATATGGTTGATGTTTCCTCTGTATGTTATTGTTGTTGGTGTATGGTTTATATCTCAATCTGTTGCAATTTTTTTTTTTTTGGAAATTTTCACACACTTTCTGGTGCGGCCCTGATTTCGGACCGCATCAGATTACTCTTCATAACTGCTGCGAGCCCACCTGATACGTCCCAAATCCGTATCAAAAAGCCCGATTTTGACCGCATTAGGTGGGCTTTTTTCCACTAGTGATTATCTAATAAGAAGATAAAACTGGCAGAGAGGCATAAATTGAAAACTGCTGATGAAGTTAATGGAAAGAAGTATTGTAAATGGCATGATACTTCAGGATGAGATTGATAAAAAAAATATCATGTTCCCTAATGATGAAGATGTTAATGTGATTGAAATGGGAGAACCATTCGAATCATCTTGTAATATGATAGAAATTAATAATGATTTTACTGTTATTTTGTAGGCATCTCAAGCCACTGGAATTGATAACCAGATTTTTAACAGGCTGCTTGATGAAGGAGTCATGATCATGCCAAAGATAGCCAACAAAGAAGGACTAGAAGACATGTGCAGATGGCATATGAATGGGTCACATACAACATACCAATGCCAAGTCTTTAGAGGGGTCCTTACTAGACAACTGAATCTCAAAAAATTAGTTGTCTCAGAGATAGAGCATTGGGCCATGAAGTTCGAAGTGTACAGGATCAGTTTAGCCAAAGCTAAGGTTCGTGCCAATGCTAAAAAAAATCCAAGTCTGGCGGTGCCTGAGGAGAAATCTAAAACTTACAAGGAAGCTGCTCAAAAGTTCCCGTTGCAAACCAGGGCAATAGAGGGATTAAAGGCTCTAAGGGGAGGTATGCGCTCATCATGTTCAGATAAATTAACTTTTGAAATGATTATAACACAGGTCATACCAAATGATCCTACATATGTTCCTGCTTATTAATGCCCATTCTAGAAGAGGTCTAGGAGTCAAGGACTAAGAAAAAATAATGGTTATGGTGTGGGTCGTACTTTTTCTCAAAAGAAAAAGAAGCAGATTTTAATGCCATACTTGGAAGAAATTGGTAACGAATGGCTATTCTAAAGATCAAAGTAGGTACTTAAACTACTTTTACTGGTTTCTTCATAGTAGAAAATGGTAACGATTTTAATGCCATACTTGGAAGAAATTGGTTACATCATAATTATGCTATTCCATCATCACTTCATCAGATCTTAATACTGTGGAATGGTGATACTTTTGAAATGGTACAAGCAGATGAGGAATTTTGCCTATTTACATCTCCTGATTTTGTTTTTTTTAGGGACTCTTTGAAGTCAGTTCCCAACATCAGGATTGAGTTGCTCTACAACTTGAGTCACACAACAAGAATGTTAGGCTGTAGCGTCCGACAAAATCGGACGGTAAAAACGCGGGGACGGACGCTAAATATTTTAGCGTCCGCCAACGGACGCTAAACATCTGATGCAAAACCCCTGGTCGCTAAAGGCTGGATTAGCGTCCGCTTGACGGACGCTAAAAAATAGCGATCGCTTGTACCAAGTTAGCGTCTGCTACTTCGTCTAACGCCAAATAGCGTCCATTTTGATGGCGGACTCTAGTTAGCGTCTACCACAACGGACGCTAACTAGCATCTGCCTCGTCGGACGCTAATTGTACGTATCGGTCGCTAATTCCTCGACCTTTTCATGGTTCAAATTACTTTTAGCGGACGTTAACTTCATAGACGGACGCTAATTTCCTTTTTTTTTAATTACAATGCTAATTGTATTTGAATAGTTTTTAACCTGTTTCGTTTTCCAACAAAATATATACTCAAGTTGTCCGCTAATGCGCCGAATTCTGCACTAATGACCTGTTTGCATTAAATATAAATTCATAAATACACTAATATAAATTCATTCATACATAAACATAAGTTAACGGTTTTAACTAAATTTATGTTTTACGTCCCGAAATATAAACAAGATAGATAGTGTAAGCTAATGTAGATCCTAAGTCGCACACGCATCACCACCGCGTGGGGGGGGTCTCGAGGCTCGGTAGAGGGGAATGAACCACAACACTGGCTCATCATCTGGCTGTATGCCTCCACAGTCGCCCTCATCTGCGCCAAGTACTCATCATACACCCTGCGATCCTCCTCTCTCTCCTTTTGCCTGGCGATGTGTTCCTCTTCTCTCTCCTTTTGCATCCGCTCACGTTCTCTTTGAATCTCGGCTCTCTCTTCCTCGAACTTCGCAGACAACTGAGAAAACATGGAAGGAGTGCAACTGGAGGACGAACTACCTCCTCCCCTCGAAGACCTCTCAAAATAGAGGTCTGCACTCGTTCGGGGCCTTGGTTTCACCTCTTTCTTCACATTGAGCAAGAGTTTTGTCATAACTTTTCTGCAAGAATGGATTAAGCAAGTTTAAGACACTTAGCCAATGAAAATGAGAAAAACTAAGCATTTTCGTGTCCTTTTTTGGGTTCATGTTACAATAATCCTACCTCTATGCCTATTTCAAGTTCTAATAGCTCATGCAAGTCCTAGAATACTCATTTAAACTATCTACTAGTTGGTTGTATGATTCTAAGCAAGTTTTAATACACTTAGCCAATGAAAATGAGAGAAACTAAGCCATTTCGAGCCTTTTTTTGGGTTTCATGTTCCTATAATCCTACCTCTATGCCTATTGCAAGTTCTAATGGCTCATGCAAGTCCTAGAATACTCATTTAAACTTTCTACTACTTGGTTGTATGATTCTAAGCAAGTTTAATACACTTAGCCAATGAAAATGAGAGAAACTAAGCCATTTCGAGCCGTTTTTTGGGTTTCATGTTCCTATAATCCTACCTCTATGCCTATTTTAAGTTCTAATGGCTCATGCAAGTCCTAGAATACTCATTTCAACTTTCTACTACTTGGTTTTATGATTCTAAGCAAGTTTAATACACTTAGCCAATGAAAATGAGAGAAATTAAGCCATTTCGAGCCCTTTTTTGGGTTTCTTGTTCCTATAATCCTACTTCTATGCCTATTTCAAGTGTAATGCCTCATGCAAGTCCTAGAATATTCATTTCAACTTTCTACTACTTGGTTGTATGATTCTAAGCAAGTTTAATACACTTAGCTAATGAAAATGAGAGAAACTAAGCCATTTCGAGCCGTTTTTTGGGTTTCATGTTTCTATAATCCAACCTCTATGCCTATTTCAAGTTCTAATGTCTCATGCAAGTCCTAGAATACTCATTTAAACTTTCTACTACTTGGTTGTATGATTCTAAGCAAGGTTAAGACACTTAGCCAATGAAAATGAGAAAAACTAAGCCATTTCGAGCCCTTTTTTGGGTTTCATGTTCCTATAATCCTACCTCTATGCCTATTTCAAGTTCTAATGTCATGCAAGTCCTAGAATACTCATTCAAACTTCTACTACTTGGTTGTATGATTCTAAGCAAGTTTAATACACTTAGCCAATGAAAATGAGAGAAACTAAGCCATTTCGAGCCCTTTTTTGGGTTTCATGTTCCTATAATCCTACTGATATGCCTATTTCAAGTTTTCATGCCTCATGCAAGTCCTAGAATACTCATTTCAACTTTTTACTACTTGGTTGTATGTGATGCAAGCCCAAAATCCATGAGAAAAGCCCATGCATTAGTGTTGATACTTATATTTCCAACAGCCATAATTCGGTCAATTTGGTCATTTCGTGGACTTTAATATGTCTATCAATAAGTTCACATTCTGAACCTACGGAAAAAGTGGTCAAACACTTGATTTGGACACGTTTTAAGCCAAATTCAAGTGTTGCATTACATGGGATGTTGATTAAAGGCCCAACGAGTTGCTGCTTGAAGTTGGACGTGTTGAGCTTTTTCCAGTGGTGTTTTTACTTGCTTAACTTGGATGTCGGACTGAAAGTAACGTGAAACATTGAAGGGCCCGAGTTCTGTTTGGGCTTCAAGCATGGTTGTAAAGGAAGTCCAAGTTCTGTTGGATTCCTATTTAATCTATTTGTTTTTCTTTGTTTGAGTTGTAATAAATCATGAGCTTACTCATCAAGTAAAAGCTCATGTTAGGCGTGTGGTTGCTGATTATTAGGGAAGTCTAAGCATCATATTAGGGTGAAGAAATGCTGCTGTAACTCCTTGTAATAGCCCCATTAAAAAGGAGTTACTAGGGGCGTAAATCAAGGAGCATTTGGAGCTCCTAAAACCATAGCTTAGGATTGATTGTTAGTTGTTTTTTTGTGTGTTTGGTACTTCATTTGGCTGCTCCTATTTCCTATATAAGGAGAGCTTAAGCAATGAGAAGTTAGATTTGAGTTTGATAAAAAAAAACCTTTGTGTTTATAGTTTTTACTTTGAGTTTGTCTCAAGTATTGCTAACCCTTATTACTTTGAGTGAGTCTTGAGTGATAAGCCTAGGAGAGATTGAGTGAGTCTTATCTCTGACCTAGAACCCCAAAACATTGAGTGTGTTCTTGTGTTTTGGTACTATCCCTTGTTTCGAGTGATTTCTTGTCAAAGTGAGTATTCTATTGTTCATAAGTTTAGAATCATCATCCAATCCTTTGGAGGGTGATTTTAGATTCACATCAGTATGATTCTAAGCAAGTTTAATACACTTAGCCAATGAAAATGAGAGAAACTAAGCCATTTTGAGCCCCTTTTTTGGGTTTCATATTCCTATAATCCTACCTCTATGCCTATTTCAAGCTCTAATAGCTTATGCAAGTCCTAGAATACTCATTTAAACTTTTTACTACTTGGTTGTATGATTCTAAGCAAGTTTAAGAACACTTAGCCAATGAAAATGAGAGAAACTAAGCCATTTCGAGCCCTTTTTTGGGTTTCATGTTCCATAATCCACCTATATGCCTATTTAAGTATAATGGCATGCAAGTCCTAGAATACTCATTTCAACTTTCTACTACTTGGTTGTATGATTCTAAGCAAGTTTAATACACTTAGCCAATGAAAATGAGAGAAACTAAGCCATTTCGAGCCCTTTTTTGGGTTTCATGTTCCTATAATTCTACTTCTATGCCTATTTCAAGTTTTAATGCCTCATGCAAGTCCTAGAATACTCATTTCAACTTTCTACTACTTGGTTGTATGATTCTAAGCAAGTTTAATACACTTAGCCAATGAAAATGAGAGAAACTAAGCCATTTCGAGCCGTTTTTTGGGTTTCATGTTCCTATAATCCTACATCTATGCCTATTTCAAGTTCTAATGGCTCATGCAAGTCCTAGAATACTCATTTAAACTTTCTACTACTTGGTTGTATGATTCTAAGCAAGTTTAAGACACTTAGCCAATGAAAATGAGAGAAACTAAGCTATTTCGAGCCCTTTTTTGGGTTTATGTTCCTATAATCCTACCTCTATGCCTATTTCAAGTTCTAATGGCTCATGCAAGTTCTAGAATACTCATTCAAACTTTATACTACTTGGTTGTATGATTCTAAGCAAGTTTAATACACTTAGCCAATGAAAATGAGAGAAACTAAGCCATTTCGAGCCCTTTTTTGGGTTTCATGTTCCTATAATCCTACCTCTATGCCTATTTCAAGTTTTAATGTCTCATGCAAGTCCTAGAATACTCATTTCATCTTTCTACTACTTGGTTGTATGATTCTAAGCAAGTTTAATACACTTAGCCAATGAAAATGAGAGAAACTAAGCCATTTCGAGCCGTTTTTTTGGGTTTCATGTTCCTATAATCTTACCTCTATGCCTATTTCAAGTTCTAATGGCTCATGCAAGTCCTAGAATACTCATTTAAAGTTTCTACTACTTGGTTGTATGATTCTAAGCAAGTTTAAGACACTTAGCCAATGAACATGAGAGAAACTAAGCCATTTCGAGCCGTTTTTTGGGTTTCATGTTCCTATAATCCTACATCTATGCCTATTTCAAGTTCTAATGGCTCATGCAAGTTCTAGAATACTCATTTAAACTTTCTACTACTTGGTTGTATGATTCTAAGCAAGTTTAATACACTTAGCCAATGAAAATGAGAGAAACTAAGCCATTTCGAGCCCTTTTTTGGGTTTCATGTTCCTATAATCCAACCTCTATAAAAATGTATGATCCTATATTATTTCAATTACCTTGATTTTTTGGACTTTGTCGTTGATCGGCACCTTCTTTCCAGACTCATCCCTCATGTATGTGTCTATGAACAAGTCCACAGTGGAAGGCAGCACCCCTCCACGCTGTGCGGCCTACACGTTCAAAGACATTAATTAAATCAAGTTTCCGGATTAAATGTATTCAAACAAGTTACACTTACCAATCTCTTGGCGCGCTCTGCTGAGGAAATGGAGCCCTGGACATGAGAAGGAGGTACGTTGCTGGTCAAGTCACCTCCTCGCCGGTTCTTGCTAGCCTTCTGAGATCGGGCTTTGAACTCCTTGTCTTGAGCACTCTTCATCATTTGCTCGTGAATGCTCAGAGACAACCATGTCGGACAAACACCACCCTTCTTCTTTACTATCGAGTGGTGATTATCTTTCAACCTTTTGGCCATTTTCCTGTCGAATGTAGACCTCACTTGGGATTGAAGCTCCTCCCTCCATTTATATGTGCCCTACATGCATGTAAGAAACCAATCATAAAGGGTTAGTTTACATATTATAAACTTAAGTATAAAGTGTTAGTTTACATATATAAGAAAATAGAGAACCTCAAATATGATTTCACCTTGAAAATAGAGAACCAAAGGTTTTTTGTATCGTCATCAACCTACGAATAGTTCCTCCATGGATGATGGAAATGTTGCTTGAAGCATTTAGTCATGTCGCGAATGACTCCATTGTCTTCAAACCTGATAAAAAGCAATTAAAAAAAAGTGAACAACACCAATAAAATCTATTAAAAGTAATAGAGTATTACGCTCATAATATAACTTACCAAAGTCCATTGGGATCCAACTCCTTTTTCTTGTCACCTACCCCAACCTCATGATTATCCTCGTCCCTCTCCAACTCGCCATCACGCTCAGGCTGAGGCTCACGCCCCTCTCTGCCACTACCCCCATCACGAGGACCACCTCCGGATCCGGTACCTGATGACATCTGCAAAAGCTTGAAAGTAATCACATATTATAATCAATAAACTATGAAATTAATCACAAACAAATTATAAAACCGTAGTACAAAATATTGAAAATCACATAATTAATCAATTTGGAAAAAGCTTCAAATTAAAAACATATTAAATGACTAAAAAAAAACATATAATAGAAATAAATAATATGTCTTACACATAGAGGTCTGCACTAGCGATAAAATGACAAACATATTGTCTTACAACAAAAGCAAACTACATAAGGTAACAAAATACACTAACCGTCATCAAACAAATCACCTCGTCATCATCATCGTCAGTCAAATCACCAGTCTCGTCGCTGCTTTCATATTCACTTGGTTCTCCTTGTTCATTCGGCGCCCCAAATTCCATGATCTCATCATTATTGTTGTCGTCACCAGCATCATAATCTGGTATCTCATCCGGAGCACAAAGAACTGCAGCGGTATCAACTCTTTCCCCCTGGAGAACATCCAAATCAACCGAGGCATCAACTTCGGACCTTGCCTTCGTTTTAAACACAACCCACCAATTGCAGTTTATCCCTCCTAAGACTGGGATACGGCGCGTAGTATACTTGGCTAACTTGGTACGACAATACAAACAGATCATATTTTGGGTATTTCTTGGTGTGATTGACTTCCACAAGTTTGTACTATTCATGAATGTTCATACCCTTGTCCGAGTCCATCCAATTGCACTTGAATAAAATTATCTTATAAACAGCCAAATAACCATGGTACACCAGTTCAATAACCTCCTCCAAAATGCCAAACTAATCAGCTCTATCAGCAGCTTGTACACATACACCATAGTTCATAGTTGACTTATTCTTGTCATATTCCTATGTATGAAAGTTATATCCATTCACAAAAAACTGATTCCACATTCTCACATGTCTGGAAGGACCCATAGCAAGAGCTCGAGTGACATCGTCACTCGTCATGGCACCAAGAACCTGATGTTAGGGACTAAGTTAGTTCATGAAGGAATCTCAATGGTTATAATAAATAATGTACGAAACTCACATTTGTCTTGAACCAACTAGGGAACTCGGCTTCGCATTTGCTCCACACATCATCCTTAGCAATGTTCGGTCTTGAATTGACAATATAATCCTCGAATCGCCTTGAGTACGTAATGTCACACACGTTAGGCAAAGGACAAGTAGAATGTAACACAATGGGTCTACAACTTCTCGCCAAATTACCTTTCATAATCACTTAAGATGCCACTGTTTGCAAGTACGTAAAGATGTGATCGATCGTACTCATTATCTTCCAACCATCGCAAACATCCATCTGTTCCCGGTCGACCGCAGTCTTCCCTGAACAACTCGGGGACACCAAGACCATGTGTGCTAGCGACATCAGGATTGACATTTCTTCCTAAGTCCCTTGATTTTGTGTCAACCCCGGGCTGAAAGTAGTTGGAGCAGAAGTTCGTTGTCTCCTCAGTTAGGTAGGCATTGCATATTGAACCTTCAACACGTGCTTTGTTTCCCACTTTACGTTTTAAGTGGTTAAGCAACCTGTCAGTAAGGCGAGGATTAACACTTTATGTATGAATTCAGTATTATATGACACTTAAAACAAATCCAATTACCTTTCAAAAGGGTACATCCACCTATACTGGACGGGGCCACCAACTTTTGCTTACTGACAGTTTTGACCCTTCACATCCATCACAGTGTTAATGAGTTGGTCGAAAAAATTCTTTTCAACATGCATGACATCTAAGTTGTGATGGATAATCAAATCTTTCCAATATGGAAGCTCCCACAAAATATTCTGTTTCAACCAACCTTTTTTATCCTTCTTCAATCGGTTCAGCGCCTCAGGACCATCAGTTGCTTTAGGTAAGTCTTTCACGCACTGCCACAGTTCCTCTCCAGACATTATGTGAGGAGCTACGCCATTCTCAACCCTATTCTTACAAAAAGCAGTCTTATTCCTTCGAAATGGGTGGTCAGAGTGAAGAAATTGTCGATGACAATCGAACCATGTCACTTTACCCCCATGTTCAAGCCAAAATGCCTTACTTTTATCCATGCAATAAGGGCATGCCTTCTTTCCAGCAGTAGACCATCCGGACAACATACAATACGCAGGAAAGTCACTAATTGTCCAAAGCAGCGTTGCTCGAAGGTTGAAATTTTGCTTCCTTGAAACATCATAGGTCATAGCCCCAATATGCCACAACTGCTTCAACTCTTCAACTAGAGGTTGCATAAACACATCCAAGTTTGCTTTGGGATTTTTAGGCCCCGGAACGAACAAAGAAAGAAACATGAATGGTTTCTTCATGCACATGGATGGAGGCAAATTGTTTGGTGTGAGGATAACTGGCCAGCATGAATATTGCCCTCCGAACTTACCATATGGAGAAAATCCGTCGGTGCACAGCCCGAGTCTAACATTTTGAGCCTCAGCGGCGAAATCGGGAAAGGTTCTATCAAAGTGTTTCCATGCTTCACTGTCACTTGGATATGTTAAGGTACCTTGCATTCGAGGATTGTCGGAATGCCATGTCATTTATTGAGAGATGTTCTTAGTTGCAAACAACCTCTGCAACCTCGGTGTGATTGGAAAGTAGATTAACACTTTTGCATGAATAAGCTTGCCCTTAGAGGTTTTCTTGTACCGATCACTACCGCATACACTACACTTATCTAAGTGAGCATCGCCCTTCCAAAACAACATACAACCTTTAGGACATGCATGTACCTCTCATGAGGAAGCTCCAAATAAACCCTTTAGAACTTTCTTTGTCTCGTAGAAAGTTTTTCCCATGTTGTTGTTCTGGGGTATCACCTCATTCAATAAACTAAGAAACCCATCAACACATGTGTGGTAGGTTATACTCACACTTTAAACTTATGATTCTAGAAGCCATCTCCAGCACGGACATCTTGCTCCCTTCATACAAGGGATTCTCGGCCGCCTTGAGAAGGTCGAAAAACTTCTTTACTTCACCATTCGGTTCTTCTTCAACTGAGTTTGAACCGGCAAGCATGGCATGATTTTCAGTATTCCCTAAAGCATCCACAACCATATCCATATATGGATTTGACTGAGCGGAAGATTAGGAGGACCTCGTAGCACGTTCACCATGACATAACCAGTCAAAGTAATTCGGTTTAAAACCCTTACTATACAAATGTACTTTGACCGTGTCCACATCCAAGTAACGCAAGTTATTACACCTCATGCATGGACATTTTATCTTGTCACCGTCATTTGAATGAGGATGTTGTAAACAAAACTCAATGAACTTATCAACTCCTTTCACAAACTCAGTTCTAAGGGAACGCCCATCAAGTTTGTTATACATCCAGCTACGTTCCTTCCTTTTCATAGTTTAAAACTCTACATACAACTAGAAAATATCAATTCATTATATTCACTACTTGTTAATAGAAGTACGTAAGATATGTAGTAGACAAATATTAGACAATTTATGAATAATTAAGAATTACTAACAAATCCAAAAGATTAACAACACTACATAATAACCACATTCACAAATATATAGTGAACATATACTAAATATACACTAAGTCTAGTATACTAAACAATCAACTCAATTCGATACAACTAAATATACGTGTAATAAATTAATCACTCAATTTATCAAAAGCATGTAACATTAATAACATCACTTCACTAATTATCATGAATAAATTAAACAAGTTAATGAACAACACCAATACTAAACATGTTCTTTTATCAACAACACTTAACATATTCGATTATCAACAACAACACTTAACATATTTAATTATCAACAACAACAACACTTAACATGTTCAATTGTCAACAACAAATTCACTTAACAACAACAACAAATTCACTAAACAACAACAACAATACAATTAAAAACAACAACAACAAATTCACTAAACAACAACAACAATACAAATTAAAAACAACAACAAATTCACTAAACAACAACAATAATACAATTAAAAACAACAACAACAAATTCACTAAACAACAACAACAATACAATTAAAAACAACAACAATCATCACACACAACAACTATCAACAACAACTATGAACAACAACTATACATCAAAAATACCAAAAACCTCAATTAACAACAAGAAATTCAAGCAAAAAATCAACAAAATTAAAGTATAAATCCATACCTTAAACAACTGTAGAAGAGAGAGAAAAGGAGGCGGCGGCCAACGGTTGGCGGCGTATCAACCCTAGAAGAGAGAGAGGAGCTGCGGCGCCACGTGAAGAGAGAGAGTGAGGTTTGGCGATGGGGTTTAGAACGCCACGCGAAGAGAGAGAGAGAGAAAGCAGCGACGAGTGCGGCAAGGTCGCCAGTCCGGCGGCGGTGGGAGTGTCCGGCGACATGAGGTGGAGATTCGCCGGCGAAAATGAGAGAAAGGTTAGGTTTTTCGTAGAAGCAATTTGGGGAAGGTGTGGTCGAAAAATTTTGGGGAGGGGTCGAAGAATTCTTGGTATAACCGCGAAAATAGCGTCCGCTAAGGGACTTTAGCGTCCGCTTAACGGACGCTAATTTGCGTCTGCGTCCAAAATGGACGCTAACGTCCATTAGCGAACGCTAATTGTCGTCTGATAAATAAACAGGCGCTAAATTAGACGCTATTTACCGTCTGATGGTAATACGGACGCTATTTTCGCGGATACCGTCTGTTTTGTTAGACGGACGCTAAGGTCAGACGCTAAAGACGCGAATTCTTGTTGTGTCACAAACTCACCAAGAGATAGAAGACTGACTTCAAAGGAAGGATATAAGCCTGTGGCCCAAAGTCCTAGGAGACTGGCGCCAGAACTAACATAACCTATACAAGAGGAGATAAACAAACTCCTTAAGGCAAAGTTCATAAGGCTTTGCCAATATGCTGATTGGATTTCTAATATAGTCCTAGTGGTTAAGAAAAATGGCAAGATACGAATCTGTATTGACTTTAGGGACTTAAATAAAGCAAAACCTAAAGATCAATATTCCATGTCTGTAACTGATATCCTAATAGATGCATCATCCAGATATGAATATATATCTTCCATGGATGGGTGCACATGCTATCACCAATTAAGGATTACACATGAAGATTGTAACAAAATAACTTTTAAATGTCCAAAGTCATTAGGCTTATTTGAATATGTACCTATGCCATTTGTTTTAAAAAATGCTGGTGCTACATACCAACGAGTCATGGACGCAATCTTTAAAGATATGATTGGTGAGATAATGGAAGTTTATGTGGATGGCATACTTGTGAAGTCAAATGATTTTTTAAAACATAAAGAACAATTGATTAAGTCATTTACAAGAATGAAAGACTATCACCTAAAGATGAATCCACTAAAATTTGCATTCGGGGTTAAAGCCAATAACTTTTTAGGATTTCTTATTCATAAAATGTAATGAAAATTGATCAAAATAAGGCAAAAGCAGTTTTGGCAGCTAAGCCACCTTCTAATAAAAAGGAGTTTCAAAAGTTCCTTGGATAGGTCAATTATGATAAGAGATTCATGACTAATCTAGATGGGAAGATTAATAAGTTTCCACCTCTATTATGATTAAAACATGAATCAGAATTTAAATGGAATAAGGAGCATCAAAAGGCTTTTGATCAAATCAAGCAAGATTTAGCAAGTCCTCCGGTATGAATTCCTCCAAGGCAAATGGAAAAACATTAAGGTTGTATCTATCAGCTTGTGAAGATTTCATTGGTAGTATCCTTACTCAAGAAAATGAGAAGGGACATGAACAAGTCATTTTCTATCTATGTAGAATCTTGCATGATACATAGCGAAGGTATACCATGGCAAAAAAAAATGGTATTTATGCTTATATGATGCATCCATTAAGCTCATACATTATTTCATGGCCTTCACAGTGGAAGTGGTGTCCCCAACAGATGTCATAATATATATAATATCTCAACCTTTTATAAAAGGTAGGTTAAGTAAGTGGAGTCTACTTTCATCTACTGCAATTTGACTTAATATATATGCCTCAAAAGGTAGTAAAAGGTCAAGCTCTAGCTGATTTCTTAGCAAATCACCTTTGCTGTGAATATGGAATTATTGATGAAATAATCCTTCCATGGACATTATTCTTTGATGGCTCTAATACTAGAGAGACAACGAGAGCTGAAATATATATTCTATCTCCTGAAGGGATTCCAACCAAATTAGCCTTAACCTTCACTAGTAGAATAAATGCTATTTGTTGCGGTGATATTGCTGCGGTTTTACCTATACGCAACAATATAACACGAAAAAAGAAATAAAAAAATAGAAATTGATAATATTGTTGCGGTTCCCGCCCAAAACCGCAACAATATTGTTCAACGGATAAATTTTGAAAAACATGTGGGGCCCATAACAGCTAATATTGTTGCGGTTTCCACGTAGGACCGCAACAATATATTAAAAAAATATTTTTTTAATATATTGTTGCGGTCCTACGTGGCAACCGGAGCAATATTAGCTGTTACCAAAAAAAAGGGGGCGGGTTTCACGACATTCTCTTAGTCTCTCTCACACTCTCTCAAACTCTCTCACACTCTCGACCCTCTCACACACACTCTCTCTCTGTCCTCCGGCGAAAGATTTCTTTCTTCCGTGTTTGCAACAAATTTCCGGCGAAAGATTCTCCTCCTTCGTTTTCCGGCGACATTCGAATTCCTCAACTTCTCTCCTTCGTTGCTCCAACGAATTCGATCCTCCGCTTCTATTTCACCGGCGCCACTTCAAATTTCCGGTGCTTATCCTCCGGCGCTTCTCCTCTGAATTTCAGGTGCTTCTCCTTTAATTTCCGGTGCATTCAAGCTATTTCCTCGAATTTGTCATCTTAGGTTAGTTTTTTTGTAAATTTTTCTTAATTAATGTTTTAATAAAATTTTTGGCTTAAATTGTAGTTTAAAATGATTAGTATAAAGTATATATATATATGCTTAGTTATAAGATTTGAGTATTAAAAACTGATTCTGTGATAATTTTGCTTTAGTTTTTGTATGCCTAATATGTTATACGGGATTGTTTATGCTTAAGTTATTGTGATGTTTTTGCAATTCTTTGTTTAAAGTGATATGCATGCAATACCTTTATATTGATAGACTCACCAATGGGAAGGGAAGGGAAATCTAAGGAATGGTTTGGTACTTGTTGTTTGATGATAACTTGAAATCGCTTGAATGCGATTATTGTTTGGTGAATACTTGGAATCGCTTGAATGCGATTGTTTTTATGTACATCATATTGCCTAGATACCCGTTCAAGACTTACTCATTAGGAGTAAGTCTTAAATAGTCCCCGTTTTGGGACTATTCTTAAACGTCACATCTCACTTAGGTGGTGAATGTGTGTTGATTCTTTGATTATAAGTGAAATACGATTAGTCATTTCCCTAATTTATTCTCCAAGTACATATAAGATAAACAATTATCTTTATCATGTACTTGGAGAACTGAAGGGAAATGCTGCCGAATTTTACTTAGAATCAAAGATGATACATGCATTCACTAGTGGGATTGGACGTTTAAGGATGGGTTAGGTTGGAGTGATAAGGACCCAATGAAGCATGCATTGAATATTAGTTTGTTTGTTGGAGTTATGTGAATTTTAAATTGATAATAATTTGTATGTATGTGTTGGGGTTTTTAGAAATGGATCGAAGTTGGATGTATGGAAAGCAGAATACGTTGGAGTTCGTAGAAGGTGTAAATGCGTTTTGTAAACGTGCTGTACAACATCAACAACTTACTTGCGAGGCTGAGATTTATTGTCCATGTGTTGATTGCTACAATGTGAATATGATTTCTGATATTAGGACCATATGGGATCATATTATTCGTCGTGGATTTAGGGCTAGTATTATATTTGGTTATGGCATGGTGAGAAGGGAAAATATACTCAGAATAGGGTTAATGTTGATGTTAGCACTAGTAATTCATTAGAGATTGATATGTCGAATGTCGGGGTTGAGAATGAAGTTGTGATAGAAGATCATGTTAGGATTAAGGTGATGATGTAGTAGGTGATGAAAATGACAACGGAGATAATAGTGACACTAAGGATGAAGAGTTTGGTGATCGATTAGGTGAGATGTTGGAAGGGGCTCTTGACCATTTTAATGAGCGGCCACGAGTGTTTGACAGTTTGTCTGAAGCTGCTGGGAAACACCTTTATCCAGGGTGTACAAAATACACTCAATTGAGTGGGGTTTTAACTCTTTTCAACATAAAAGCGAAACATAATTTGACTAATGTAGGCTTCACAGAAGTCTTAGAAGCTTTGCAAGATATGTTTCCTAAGGGTAATGTTACCAAAATCTACCTACTATGCCAAAAAAATTAATGTGTCCTTTGGGTTTGGAATATGAGCGGATCGATGCATGTCTGAATGATTGCATGTTGTATCGAAATGTGTATGCGGACCTTTATGAATGCCCGAGATGTGCCAAGTCCCGCTACAAATTGGCGGATGGGGTTGAGCCCGAACCGGGCAATACTGGTCCTTCTGCGAAAGTGTTGTGGTATCTTCCAGTTGTGCCAAGGTTTAGGAGGCTCTTTTCTATCAAAAAAGATGCCCAAAACCTAAGATGGCATGCTGATCGGAGAAAGAAAGATGGGATGCTTAGGCATCTAGAATATTCTCCTCAATGGAAAGCTATCGATTCCAGATATAGATAATTTGGTCAGGAAGTTAGGAACTTGAGACTTGCATTGTGTACGGACGGAATGAACCCTTACGGTACTTTGAGTAGTCAACATAGTACTTGGCCTGTTCTTTTAGTGATATACAATATTCCTCCATGGTTGTGCATGAACGAATATATATTGTTGTCTCTTTTAATTTTGGGCCTAAGCAGCCGGGAAATGATATAGACATATATCTTGCACCTCTCATCGAAGATCTCAAAAAGATGTGGGACGAAGGTGTTACGGTGTTTGATGCGTATTCTAATGAAGATTTTAGGCTTCGTGCTATGTTTTCTGTACTATAAATGATTATCCTGCTTATGGGAATTTATCGGGGTATAAGGTCAAAGGGAAAAAGGCATGTCCCATTTGTGAGAATGGTATGGAGGCTACACATTTGCCACATTGTGGGAAACATGTCTATATCATTAATAGGCAATTCCTACATAGTTCTCATCCATATCGAAAGAAAAAAGCACCATTTAACGAGTTTGTTGAAAATGCTCCAGCTCCTAGACCGTTAACTGGAAAAGAAGTTTAAATGATCGTGTTAAGGGGATGGGAACATATTTGGTAAGGGGGTTAAACCTTCAGAAGACGATGGTGTCATTTGGAAAAAAGAGTCTATATTCTGGAGACTTTCTTATTGGAAATACTTACCAGTTAGACATTGTCTCAACATAATGCATATTGAAAAAAATGTTTGTGATGCAATTATCGGTACTCTGTTGAATATGCCAGGAAAGACTAAGGATGGTCTTAAGGTTCGTAGAGATATGGAGAAATTGAAGATTCGGCCTAATTTATGGCCAAAGGTTAAGGAAAAGCTAAGAAAGGAAAGGGAACAACAAGTATTTGCCTCCAGCTTGCTATACATTGTCTAGGAAAGAGAAACGATTGTTAGTGAGTGTTTATACGGTATTAAGGTTCCCACTGGATACTCATCTAACATGAGAAGACTTGTTTCTATGACTGATCTGAAATTAATTGGGTTGAAGTCTCATGACTGTCATGTGATGATGCAAGTGTTTTTGCCGATTGCAATACGCGGGATTCTTCCAAAACATGTCAGGCTTGCTATCAGAGGTGTGTTCATTTTAATACCATATGCAACAAGGTACTTGATCCTGATAAGTTGGATGCTTTGCAAAATGAATGGTGATCACACTTTGTGAATTTGAGATGTAATTTCCACCTTCTTTTTTTGACATTATGGTTCACTTAGTCTTTCATTTGGTAAGGGAGGTTAAATTGTGTGGTCCTGTGTTTTTAAGATGGGCATACCCTTTTGAGAACATATGGGTTCTTTGAAAAAGAAAGTGAAGAATCCAGCAAGACCAGAGACGAGTATTATTCAAGGAACAATTACCGAAGAGGTTGGAGGATATTGTCCTTCTTATTTTGCTAAGGCTGTGACGATAGGTCTTCCAAAGTCCAGACACGAGGGTAGATTAGAAGGCAAAGGTAGGGTCGGAATGCGACATATTGCACCTTCATTGGGTGAGTTGCATAAAGCTCATCTTTTCGTGTTGCACCATGTTACTGAAGTTAATCCATACTTAGAAAGACATATGCGTGAATTGCGTCACAAAAATCCGTCAAAAGGGGAGAGGGCATTGATGAATGAGCATAACAGGTCGTTCATTGACTGGTTTCACAATAAAGTAATTGGTGAATTGTTTGCAAACAACCATCATGTACCTGATACAATTAAGTGGTTGGCATACGGTCCACGTGACAGTTTTAACTCGTATGAAGGATATGATATCAATGGTTATACCTTTTACACTGAACGTCAGGATAAGAAATCAAAGGTGGTCCAGAATTGTGGGGTTTCAACGGTTGCATCATCTAGGGAGTATGCGAGTGCAAAGGATAAAACTCCGATTGATGCTACACAATCATATTATGGGATCATTCAAGAAATTGGGAGCTCGATTATTGTGACTTCACTATGCCTATTTTTCGATGCAAGTGGCGGATAATAGACGTGGTTTGCAAGGGATGAGTGCGGTTTTACTCTAGTCGATATGAGTCGTCTGAGTGACACTGAAGAACCTTTTATCCTCGCATCGCAAGGAAAACAAGTGTTCTATGTATCTGATCCTGAAAACACTCAATGGTGCATTGTTGTTAATGGTAAAAGGCGAATTTTAGGAGTAGGTGATGTTGACGACGAAGAAGAATATGATAAGTTTGATGATATCCCCCCTTTCTCAATCCCAAATGATGATATGATGAATGTTTGATACTGAAAATAGTTACATGCGAATGGATCACCAAGAAGGTATAACAGTCATCGAGCAACCTATTGACCAAAATTAAAGGTAAAAAATGTTCTATATGAGTAATTTGACTTATTTTGGATTTTGTTACAATAATGTGATGATGTATATTGTTTTAAATTTCGTTAACACTCTTTCTTATTTCTATGTATATGCTACAGATATGGCTAGTGACGATTCGAGCGATCATTCATCGGAGTCTGATGCCCCTTTTCACCCAGAAAAAAAGGCTGACCAGGGAGAGGACAATGATCGTGCTGCAGATGCGTTAGATGCATGGATGGAGAGATTTGAGCTAGAGGCTGATAGGAATGCTTTACTTGGCATTAAGGTGTCAGGTGATGGGCAGCCAACCCCCTCAGGTTCGCGTTTATTTCAATATTGTAAATATTCAATATGTAATTTACTTGTTCGTTCTCTAATTTAATTTCCTTATTTTTATTCTTAGATCCACGTCAGACCACTACATATTATGGTGCACAAGGGAGCGGGAAGAAGTCAAGTGGGAATCCAAAGGCATCTAAAAGAGTAAACGAGGTCCCACGATGAATCTCCACAACACAGGAGATATGGTCTTAGAGTTTGATGATTTGGGAAGACCAACAGGTAAATAGATGTAATTTATCATACTTAGCTTATTACAATTTCATGTTTGGATTTCTAATTGTTTCTTTACTAGGTCAATGGTGAGCCAAGTATGGTATTTGGATCGGTCTTTCTATACGGAAGCTGAACATCAATTGGTCATGGAGACACATTTCTCCTACCTTGTTGGATGTGATGTGGACAGACACTATGGCAAACACCTCTAACATATCATATATACTTAGTTTCATGTATTTATTGGTAAATTTGATTGGTAATGCAACATATGGACAAGTTGGAACCAAAATTAGCCATTTTAGGCAATTTCAGGCCGTTTTCTTTCCATATTAATGAATATGAGTTGTTTCATGCTAGTTTAAGTTGTAAACACCTCTAACATATCATATATACTTAGTTTCATGTATTTATTGATAGATTTGATTGGTAATACCACATATAGACAAGTTGGAACCAAAATTAGCCATTTTAGGCCATTTTCTTCCCAAATGAATGAATATGAGTTGTTTCATGCTAGTTTAAGTTGTAAACACCTCTAACATATCATATATACTTAGTTTCATGTATTTATTGGTATATTTGATTGGTAATACCACATATAGACAAGTTGGAACCAAAATTAGCCATTTTAGGCCATTTCGGGCCATTTTCTTCCCAAATTAATACCTATTGCTTTCCCATAATTGATGCGCGCCCAAAACCGCAGCAATAGGGCGCTTTTTAACCGCAGCAAATAGCATTTATTCTACTAGTGCTTAAAGGGTCCATGCACTAATAATAGAGCGAAATATGAAGCTTTATTGATTGAATTGGAGTTGTTATTAGAATTGAGGGCTAAAAAAGCTAAGGTATATGGAGATTCTCAGCTGGTTATTTATCAAATGACTGAAGAATTTAAATGTATTTCATCTGTATTCCAGGAATATGGCAAGAAAGCACATGAATTATCTAAACAATTTAAAATGATTTCTTTCATGCACATTCCTAGAGAAGAGAATGGAATAGCAGATCGGTTATCCCAAATAGCTTCTGCTAGAGATAGGATATACCTTCACAAATGAGGATATCATCCTTCAGGAAGAGATCAGTCATCCTCACTGATGATACAATGAAGCATACAATATATAGATAGGATGATGACTTTTTCACTGATTATACATGGTTGATGAAGTCGAAATCCATACGTCTACCAGAAAAATCCATCACTGAGAGCATACAATGTTTTGAATCCCATACCCACAAATTATGAGAAACAAAATCTTATTCTTTTTCTTTTCTTTATTTCGTGAAGAAACTGAGTTATACAGATAAACTTGTGCCTTTCCATAAACAGAGTTTATTGATGCAGCTCTCAGCACATCCTATATCTCACACAAATGAAGGTAGCTTCATCATGCGCCGTCCCTCCATCACACTGTCGAATTCAATTTCTCTTTAGAAATTATACTTTTGTAATCATAGAAGACACAAAAAATACATGAACATCATAACAGATGTTTTGTATCAGGAAAGGGAATCGGTCATACCTCTTGACGTAGTAGTAGCAGAAGTCAGCCAAGATGAAAGTTTGAACCACCTCGGCGAGTAGAGCAACCAGTATATAAAGATGACCAGACCCTATTTGGGTCAGAAATGCTCCCCTGCTATCAATAATCTGTATGTAGTCGCAACAATATACAGCTCTAAGTCAAGCAATATAGACAAAATCTCAATACAACAGTAAAATGACATATTATGTCCCGAGTTCCTAACCAAATTTATCCAATTTGCGCACGAGAAAAATCTTGAGATACCCAAGGCAAATACATAGTGGGATGTAAATGGTTCAACCATCTGCAGCGCAAAAAAACAAGCCGAGAAGATAGTGGACAATGTGAGATCAGGAATTCTTGGCCTACACAGATCTTTATTACATTCTCATATGACCTATGTGAGAATGTATTACATTACCTTAGCATTTTGTATTAAATGAAGTTGAGGGAGTACTGAAACGGCTTCAACTGTCATATAATACACAAACACGAATCCTAATACCAAGCTAGCTTTCAATCCAGGATGACCAATTACTGCAACGATGGCACAGGGCACCAGCTGCCAGTAACAAACATAGCATGTCACTATATATTACCGAAATTTATTAGTTATACAGATATTATCAATAATCCAGCGATCTCAATATAGCTAGAGTTCTCTGACAGAGCTTGTAGATGACTAGCTGAAACCAATGTTGGAAAGTTTTTAAAAGAAAATATAGCAGAGCTGCAAAGTTTCTCTCCAGTAATGCTAACAAATTGTGAGTGCATTAGATCTAGTGACAATACTAACATATACAGCAATATATGATTCGCTGGAAATGTGAGTCCATGTCGATGGTAATAAAGAGAAGAAACATATGTGAAAAGTCGAAAGGTAAAGGATTGAATAGAAGGCAAGAAAATAATTGCTTACCACATAATACAAAGGCAAGTTGTCAAGTTCTTTCATGTAGGTGTCCTTTAACTTGAAACGCATCATATAGATCACCCAGAGAGTACATAGAAGGGTTAGAGAATCAATCAGAACGTGTACATCGCGTAAGAATCCAAGAGAAGATAGGATTCTCAGGCCTAAGAATATTGCTGTAAGCTCCTGGGACTTCAATGATAGACCTGCGAAGAATAACAAGGCTATGTAAATATAGACATTTCGAAGTTGAGACAGAGAACCGATTTGATCCAACACATGCTATGGAAACCATTTCTCAAAGGTTGGAACTTGAATTAGAAAAATGTTGTTTTATTTTCAAGTTTGGTGGATAGAGAGCCACACAAGATGATAGTATGGACAAGATTTGATCCTAATTTTTGGCTACCATCTCCACTTTACCAACTAAGCTACTAGGTACCCACGCTATGAGCCAGAAGATTGAGACAGAACCGATCAGATCCATCACATGTTACCATAACCATCTCTCACAATTGGACTGGAAAATTATGTATATTTTCAAGTTTAGTGGATAGAGAGTCATGCAAGGTGATGATATGGACGGGATCATTTGATCCCAAGTCTCGGCTACTATCCCCATTTAACCAACCAAGCTACTAGGTGTCCAAACTATGAGCTAGAAGATTGTGGCTATCTATATCAATATGATAAGCAGACAAACAAGTGAAGGAGCCACACTATGTTAATGAAATTCTTAGAGGAGATGAACAAAGATTGTCTGATGGTATCTCTTTTCTTCTTTTTCATTGATCTGAATTCTGAGGTAAGGAATTCAAGGAGATTAGCATCACCACTATGTTGCAAAAATTCTCATGCTAGTCTTTACAAACTTACTATCAATAAGGATAGATTTCTAACCTTAACTTCTTCGCGACGTTTGGTAATGCTAGCAAAAAAATTCATAAGCAATTTTGTGAAGAAGGTTCCTTGTTTATTGTGCATGGTAATGACAATGCTTACCATCCTTGTTATAGTGGAAACAAAAGTATGAAGAATAATATGTTTGTGGATGGGAATTAACAAGTTTTATTTTTATGAATTTACATCTAACTCAGTTCCCATTAGGATGTTCTAATTGGTGATCATGTGCTTTTTTCTCTTTCAATTCTGGATGGTTACTAAACCACTTTAAAGTTTAGGAGTAAATCCTCGTATCTCCTAGGGCTGGCAAAAACTGACCCAACCTGATAACCCGACCTGAAATTGACCTGAAAGTTTCGGGTTTGGGTTGAGATTTTCGACCCGAAAAAAAAAATGGGTCGACCCAACCCGACCTGAAAATATAATGGGTTAGGTTCAGGTTGAGGTTTTGAACCTGAAAACAACCCGAAATGACCTGAAATAAAAATAACATAAACTTTCTTATAATATTGGGCCAAGCCAATAAGTCAATAACCCTAATAAGTCAATAACCCTGAAATATGTCCTAACATTTATGGTTTTGAATGTAGAAAGTTGAAACTTTAACTTTTACATCTACAAGTGTTTTGCGAATTAAGTTGACAATATTTTAGTTGATTCTTATTTCAGGTCATTTTGGGTTGGTTTCGGGTCAACCCGAAATATATAAGGTCGGGTTTGGGTTGACATTTTCGACCTGAAATATAAATCAGGTCGGGTTTGGGTTGAGGTTTTCGACCTGAAATATAAATCAGGTCGACCTGAAATTGACCCAACCCGACCTGATTGCCAGCCCTAGTATCTCCTCCTCCTTATTGGGCCCATTTCATGTAATCTGAAAATTTACATGGTATCAGAACCCGGGTTGTGAGTCTCTTCTAAACTGGGCCTTTAATCAAGCAACTGCGTAAGTATTTACCTCGACAGGATGTCCAACCCCTAATAGATTATTTCTAATTACCTTTCTAGTTAGCTTTAAATTCTAAAGAAGCTCACATGTAAGGGGGAGTGTTGAACCCCATTGATCACCGCATGAGTGTTCCATATTGGAGAAAGAAAAGAGACTAAAACACTTTATAAGCTTAAGAGTTACTCCTCCTATCACCAATTGGTTTTAGGATGGAACCTCCTCGGGCTTGTAACTTTGTATAAAGTAACTTTGTAGTTGATTATCTCCATAGGATTTTAGTTGATGATGCTCGTGGTGTTGCAACTCCACGCTTAGTGCATTAGTAGGTTTGGTTTTGTTTTTTTTTTCCTTGTTTGCTTTTTTCTTATTCTTGGCTTTTGCTTCTTTTCAATTAAAAAAAATCTAAATTCCTTCAACCAACTGTTATCTAATTAAGAAAAAAAAATCTTTGAAAAAACTTGTTTTCCCTCTTTCTAAGAACTATAACTAAACTTCAATTAAACTAGAAATTAGCAAATATGAGAAATGAGTTCACGAGACTTACTTTATACACTTAATTAACAAGATTTAGATAAGTGGACCTAAACACCTTGATTCTTTGACAAATGGCCAAGGGGGACCAATCTGATCGACTTCACTTGTCCTATTTGGATTCTAATCTTCTCTGTAGTTGTACCAGAAATTGAAAAGTACATTTTTAGAGTATGAGGCTCCAATTCTATTGAGAGTTTTTTTTTTTTGTCTTAATGACTCCAAAGTCCAAACTGTTCTATAATCGAGCGAATATCATAACATCACGTTTTAAGTCTGTTTATAACTTTATCTTTTTATATTTTGTACTGCGTTCGTGTGTGACTCATATAGTAAAAAAAAATAACTTCAACAAATACACGCTTATAATGTAACCGAAGATCTATCTCCGCTCCTTATATAATTTTTTTTTAAAAATTGATAAGAAGAATTCTTCTAAGCCGTAAGGTTCATTATAAGTCAGACACTCCCAACCTCCCTCCCCCTTAAATTTCAAGCAAATGTTTGAGTAGGAATTAAACCCTAAACCTTGCTAAGGAAGATGAGAAAACTCACCACTTAAACCAACCAATCCTAAAGAAATATGCAGAAACCCCGCTCCTTATATACGGTGGGTATGACTTTCATTTCCATCCTCACTTCACCACCCGTCAGACATAGACCCATCCCTACCTTCCTCCAGTCACGGTGAGACGGTAATTCGGCGGGCCTTCTAATTGACTCGCGCAACTAATATCTCTAGATCACATTCCTATACATATATATACTACCTCCGTCCTTTATTAGTTTACCCACTTTAACTTATAACACTATTCAACTTTATTACTTTGACCATCATTTATACTTTATAGGTAAGGAAAATATAATCATGTGTGATAGTGTGTGATTCATCTTAATATGTAGTTTTGGAATATTAAATTTTTATAATTTTTACAAATACATAATTAGAGATATTATTACTCAAAATTTTACATTGATAAATGTGACGGAGGGAGTATATACTAATACATACAAAAAATTAGAAAATACATTGTATAACATTTGATTTCATGACTTTAATTTTATACACTAAAGTCTTAACCATTAAATCAATTAATTGTTTAATATTATAATTTCAAGGTAAAATATTAGAAATGAAAATTATAATTACCCCGCTAGCTACAGTATTATAAAATTATTTGTATTGAATTAATGTCAGTGTACAGTTCTAATTTATTAGTGACTGGGTCGGCACGGCCCAAAGCAAGGCGCATAACCAGCCGAAGGTGAGCTGTTGTATCAAGTCAACGGATAAAAAGTCGGAAAGAAAAGAAATGGTATGGTCTGATAATGATGGGAAAAAATGGTGTAATATTGACATAATACGAAATAGAAAAAGACAGAAAAGAGAAGGTAACACATACCAGAACAAGTTTTGGTGATGGTGAGCTTGTAAATTAAGAGTAAGATTCCAGTAAAATGAGCAACTTGAGAAGCAACAAACAAATAAGTTTGACTTTTTACGAAAAGTTTCAACAACACTAGCAACACAAATGCTGTAATCACAGCCATGGTTACTTGTTCTCTCACCGATCGACTTCGAACCCATCTCGATACTCGCTTCACTGCTACCGGAGATGCGTTTTTTTCGCCCATCTCGATATTCAGACTTCACACTTCTTTGTTAGAGAGATATTGATAGAAAGAGAAGAAAGAGAGAGAGATAGAGAGTTTGGTTAGTTAGAACTAAGAGACAGTAGCCAGTACAATTAATAATGACCAAGTGATTGTTCCATAAAAAAATTAATCGGGAAATGGTCAAGTGATTGCACCATAAAATAATAATGAGGTGGTGAGAGTCGTGTCTTTTTTTTTAATTGGTATTGGTTCCCACTTCCCAATCAGTTTTGAGATTGGATATCACTAAATCTTGAGCAATTGTTTGTATCTTAGAATATTACTCCAATAAGTTATCACCTCTCATTTGAAGTGAGAGTCGCGTTTATAACTCTAACTAGCTTTTAACCCGTGCAAAAATGCACGGGAGGTTTTATATAGATATGATTTGGTCCCGTGCATAATTTATGTGTTTAATTTTGTTTATTAAGTAGTGTTTTTATTCCAATTTATCTAATTCATAATTATTAGAATCCAAGTATTTAAAGTTGAAAGATTATAAAATGTAAAATTATATGTCTTGATATTTGTTACAACATTTTAAAGTTTGAAAATCTTATAATTGTGATAAATACATTATGAAACAAAAAACACATCAACATGCACATGAAGTTTTTTGTTTTATACATTTAATATTTTTAGGATGGTCTCATAAAATTATAGTTTGAATATTAGCTCGTGATTTAAAGTTTTTATAATAATATCGTGTATTAAGAATACATTTTAAAATCAGTTTTAGACTTGTGCCACTTGCACGGGAAGTTTTTGTTTTAATAAATTTATGATTTTATATTATCTCTCCTAAAATCATGGTGGAAGTATTTAACCCGTTAATCTATAAAAATAATAATATAAAAATTAAGAATATAAAAAGTGAAACATACATATAAGTTTAAAAAAGTAAATTTTAATTTGCTATTCTCATATACAGGTTTTCTAAAGTATGAGTGGTCAGCTATAGAAAATCAATGGTTGAATTCATGATTATTTACTTACATAAAAGAAAAAAAATTGTTCAATACTTTTGAATTGGTATGAAATACTTTTGACATATTATTATCAATTTCAATGATTATAGTAAATGCTTTTAGACTTTAAGAACTCATGAGATAATTCCATATAAATTTTAAAACCAATAACATGTGTTTTAAATTTTATGATCTTGTATCGAGAGTATTAAATGTGGCTATGACCCGTATATTATATAGTTATGATTTTTTTTTTAAATGGCCTTGATATCTGAAAATTTGCTCATACTTTTAAACTGGCAATATAAAATACTTTTTACATATTTCCATCAATGTTATTGACTATACCGTCCGTACTTTTAGACTTTGAGAACTGCATTAGAACAATTCTATCTAAATTGTAAAATTAATAACTTGTGATTTAAATTTTATAATCTTGTGTTAAGAATAATTAAAACCTGGTACGTTGAATAGCTACAATTTTAGGGAGAATGTTTGTTGTTGTAATGATTACTTAGCTTGTGTTCAATCAATATTCTTGTATTGAGAATAATTAAAATTGCCTTATGACCAGTACATTATACAGTCATGGTTTAAATATGTATGGATTATATTATACAATGAATATTAACTACGCGATTTTCATAACTTATATAAATATACTATCTAGTATTGCAAGTTGTTCCGATATAAACATATAATATAATTTTTAGTTATTAAAAGATTTATGCATAATATGATGTAATTGATAAATTTTTAGCAAGAAATCGTAGTGATTTTATTGCGTTTTTTTACAGTGTTTTGTTAAAAAACGTGAAAAATAAATAAATGTTGACATATGATTTTCGTTTTTAACAATTTTTTGAAAAGAAAGATAGATAACTGAGATCATTTCAAAAAAAAAAAAAAAATTCAAAGTCTTATTTCAATTTTGAATTTCAAATTTCAAAAATTGTAAAAATTACAGCTAAAAATAAAAATATTAGCTGGTGATTAAAATTTTATGATCTTGTATTTAGAATACTCGAAAATTAGCTTGCAACCCATGTGTTGAACTATGATTTATGACATTCATGTTATATCCATGTTATATTTTACAATGTCAACGATCCTGGAGCATTTACTAACAAAGTTATATGGAAAACTTTTTAGTGCTCGCAAAGGTAATATAATAGTGTTATATCCTTGTTATATCGTACAACATATATTATGGTAAAAACTAATAATTGAATATGTAATATAATTTTGGAAATAGTTTCATTTTTCTTTGCTCAAGTTACAGATTTTTTTTTAAAATCTCTATTCTCTTCACGTGGCTAAAATAAATTTTGCTTTTAGATAAATATATAGATTACTCATACTTTTAAAATAATGTTTGCTTGAAATAGTGACACTTCATTTATTGTTTCAATACTTGGAGAAAATATTTTCTAAACTTTCCTTAAAAATGGTGTAGATATCATAATTTCATTCTAGGTCATCATACAAATTTGGTTTGGTCAAATTATCTATATATATTTGCCTAATGAAATGTTTTAAAAAACATGGTCCAAAAAATTACACCCTAATTTTATGTAACTAAGTTGTTAATCTTATTTTTTCTTTAAAATTAAAGTCTTTCTACCTGCATCTACTATATAACTTTGTAGATAATAAATCATTTATAACTTAAAATGTACCATTTTTCCCCCTTTTGTTTAAGTGACGTTATATTAATCGATGCAATGGATCAATGTACTATGATTTTTGTATTGATGGAGCAATGAACTCAGCAAATGGTATAACAATATTTTATGATCATTTGAGACTGATAGACATGAACTCATCACATGTAGTATTATGATTTTTGTATTGATGGAGCAAATGATTTAAAGATGATAACAAATAAATCTTCCAATCAAATTTCCTTAATTCTTGTACATAAATCTTGTATATGTTTATTTGTTTGATTTAAGGATGATTATAATACTCTTTCCTAATGAGAGGATTGTAATTGATTTACTTGATATTCTTTCCTAGCTTTAAATATTATGGCACACGCCTTGAAAATATATGCAAACGACACGTAAGCAATAGATTTCCTCCAATTTACACGTGGCATATGGATTGTGAGAAGGCATGAGAATTTGACATTTGGCGAATTAATTGTGAGGGTGACACATAGGATTTATGTACCCAGCTTTATATAGATATATAGATAATAGCATTTTTGTTCATTACCATGTAAAAATATCAAAAAAAAAAAAAAAACATATCTCCTTCTGTCCTATTCTCTGTTTTTAAAAATTAATGTTTTGCCTTTTTTTACAAGAAACAATAATCCCTTAAAAGTTATTTTCATAGTTTTTTTTTTTTTTTTACAAAAGATCTTTTAAAATTACCAAAAGTAATAAAAAAGTCAATAAAATGAATTTTGTAAGAAGAGTAAAAAAATTGTGCATTTGAAATATTGATTTATTTTTCCCTTTAAAAAAATATAGATTTATTTATAGAGCCCTAATATAATAGCTTTATAAGGGTTGATATTATTATTATTTTTTTAAATATTTTTTTTTCATTAACCAGTTTATTCTCTCTCCTCTAAAGGTTGACAAGTGGCAAAAGTTTATTAGAGCCATGTTTGATGATTGATGATCAGGATAAGATTAGAGGTCTTGAAAGGGGGGCCAAGCACGGATAGACAAATCTGTAGTGTTAGAGCCCTTGGAATTTGTATTTGTATTTTTTTTTCTCTTTGGTTTAAATTGGGTGGGCCAACAGGTGGGCAAAAATTTGCATAAGTTATCCACGAGCAGCCCATTATCGAGCCTCTCTTGCAGGCTGAGCCGCTGAGCTCGTACCAGGCTTGTTTCGGAGCTGGGCTAAAAGTCATGCTGACTCAACACACATACATTACTAAAAGGAAAATTTGTTAAATAAAACTGTTTAAAAGTTCAATTTTACGAAAAAGAATATGTTAAAGCATTTTTTGCAAAAAAAATCACAAACTTAATTTTCTTTGCAAGATGAAACTTATTCCTATTTTAGGTATGATTTTTGAGATGCATAGGAGTGACCATTCAATCTTCCAATTAACCCTCTATTTTCATTAACTGCAACACCACGTCTGTGAATCTCAAAAAGCACAACGAAAAATGCTAATAGGTTTCATCTAGCAAAAAAGAATTAAGTTTGTGGCTTTTTTTTTTTGCGAATAATGCTTTAAAATTTTTTTTTCCGTAACATTGAACTTTTAAAAAGGTTTTTTTGACAAACTTTCCTAACTAATAATAATTCTAGACTAGAGATTTCTCATATATAATGGAAAAATTATTCGGTGACATTTTGGTGATAGGAGATTGGACACGTTGAGATAAAATGATAGTACAATCATAAGCTGCCAAAAAAATTTCAAATGGAATGCAATTGTCATCAATATAACAATATTAATCATTTTATACAATTAAGAATAGATCAACCATAACCTATATTTCAAGCATTTTTATTAGCAAGTTTCATCTATACAAATATATTAAAAGACGTGTTTAAGCCAGAAACGGTGCCACATGGCACTGTTCCTGAGGGAGTTTTACTCCATATAATCCACAACAATAAAAAAAAATAGAAATTACATAGTGTAAGGTTTGATCCCAGAACCTCAAGAACATACACTAAAGTCTTGACCACTAGACCAAATAATATTTAGTATTATCAATATATTATAATATTAATAAATGAAACTTTTCCTTACCCGAGGCGTAGCCCGGACCTAATAACTAGTTTATTCACTAATCCATGTGAGACCAGATTAATGAATCTATATGCAAATATTAGTGCAATTGTACTTTAACATTCGGTTTATTAAGAATGCTCTATTGTAAGGCCAAGTATGCTGAAAAGTATACTTTCATACTCCCTCCGTTTCATTTTAATCTACACACTTACACTTTTCACGCATGCCAATGCAAAACTTTGAGGACATATATCTTTAGTTTTGTATTTGTAAAAATTATAAAAAGTACATATTAATAAAATACATGTTGAAACCCATTGAAAGCCCACTTGTGAGTGTCCCACATTGGAAAAAGAGGAGAGAATAAACCACTTTATAAGATTAAGAGTTACTCCTCTTATCACCAATTCGTTTTAGGATGGAACCTCCTAACTTGTAAGTGGGCTAAACTCTCCTCCTCCTTATTGGGTTACCCAGACCCATTTTCATATAATCTGAAATTTAACATGGTATCAGAGCCCGGGTTGTGAGTCTCTTCTAAACTGGGCTTCTAATCAAGCAACTGGATAAGGGTTTACCTCGACAGGATGTCCAACCCCTAAGAGGATTATTTCTGATTACCTTTCCAGTTAGCTCTAAATTCTAAAGACACTCACAAGTGAGGGGGTGTGTTGAAACCATTGAAAGCCCACTTGTGAGTGTTCCACATTGAAAAAAGAGGAGAGCCACTTTATAAGATTAAGAGTTACTCCTCTTATCACTAATTGGTTTTAGGATGGAACCTCCTAACTTGTAAATGGGCTAAACTCTCCTCCTCCTTATTGGGTTACCCAGGCCCATTTTCATATAATCTGAAATTTAACAATACATGTTATGATGAATCTAACAAGATCCCACATGACTATATTTTCATGCGCGTATAAATCACAAATGATGGTCAAAGTGAAATTTGTGAATAGTGTAAAATGTCAAAGTGTGTAGATTAAAATGAAACGGATGGAGTATATGATAATGCCTCCTCTCTCCTTTTTTTTTCTCTCCCACAAAAAAATTAATTTTCAACATAAGAGCTATAGCAATCCTTTTCGGCGGTGGTGAGCCCCTTTTCACCTTTTTCTCACTAGTTTTTTATATTTATGTTTCCAATAAACTTCAGTCCTTCTCTAATGGAGAGTTTTTCTACTCATATATTGGGTTATATTAGAGGTGATAATGGGACGGGCCGGGCCGCGGCTAAAAAAATTGCCCATTAAACGGGCCGGACCTAAATTCAGGCTAAATTTTCGTGCCCAAAGCCCGCTATTTTGGTGCCAAAAATTAGACTAAAAAGTCGTTTTTTGCCTTGCCCAAAGTGTAATATCCCAAATTTTTATAACTATTTTATAAAATTAATTTTGTTATAATAAGATTTTATATATATAAAATTCTGAAAATAAAGTAAAATCATAATAAATCAGATTTTTATGAAACTGTTTTTATGTATTAAATCAGATTTTTTTTAAAAGAAATTTCGAAATCAAAATTTTGAAATTAAATCAGATTTTTATCTTTTGAAGATAAAAAAAAAAAAAAAAAATCGGAATTTGATTTTCAGATTTTTCGTCCAAAACGAAAAATAGAGAGAAAAGAAAATTCTGAAATTATAATTTGAGTTGGTTTTGGAAAAGGATTAGATTTTTGTAAATACTTATCTTTTGGTGAAACCCTAGATTTACATATATATATATACCCCCAAAACACCAAAAAAAAAATTCTCACGTAATACACTTTCTTCATCTTTTTGGTAAGTTTTAAATTTCAGATCTAAAATCACCATTGTTGTGTTTGAAGGTTTCAACAAAATAAAAAAAAAAACTTTTAAAATCCGATGACTTGGCGCGGATCCGGCGTCGGTTTTCTTCTTCTCTTCTTCTTCTGTTTTCTTCTTTCTTCTTCCTTCTTCTTTCTTCTTTCTATTTCTTCCTTCCTCTTTCTTATTTCATTTGGCTTTGCGTGCGATGCTTCACAGTAGCTCCAAGATTTGATGTTTTTAAAATAAAAAAAAAAAGAAAAAGAAAAAGGAATTACAAGTGCATTAAAGTCCACGAGAGATTAGACTTACTGTAACATGAAAGTTGAAAAAAAATTTCAAGAAAAAATTTCCTTTCAATCTGTGACGATGCTGTCACTTTTTTTTCAAGTAAAAGCTTTTTAATTTTTTTTTCTTTTCAACCTTGGTTATTTAACTTTGTCAACTATTAAGTATTAACCTTGTAAGCTTTGATTAATTTTTCTTTCGGAATATTTTATTAAGTGACTAACATTAGGTAATATTATTTGTTGTAGACGGAAACTTCGTAGAAGGCGATTTTTAGTTGATATTGCTATACTTGGGACGCGTTTGAGGTAATTCACAATGTCCATCAACAACTAGAATCCCGTTAGGAATTGTATGTGCTATGTGTAATGCATGTGGTTATGTGATTCTATGTTTATGTTAGATGTATATTATGTGACAGGAATCGTATAGTACTTTCTATGACTAAAATTATTATTATTATTATTACTATAGTACTATTATCCCTGCGTATAATATATATGTATCTACTGGTATTGTTGTTATGAATTTGGATTTATAATGTACCTAATTATACCATCGTATTAAAATTATGCTAATATTGACAATGTACTTAATGGGTATAACTAGTGTGTTAATGATGTAGCGAACGGTATTATAAGTTGACATATATTGTAACTCTATGAGGCTCTTGATGGATATATTGGTTACTACGAATATATGGACGTTGATTAGTATATATTTTTATTAAGTGGCTAAGTTGTGAAAAATATTATTTGAACTAAAGATGTTCCTGCTAATGTTAATGTGATGTTTGATGTGTCACAACTTTTAAAAATCTATTAATCACGTAAAGTGGAAATTGAGGGAATTATCCTGTGGATTTGGATCCTCCATAGGTGATGAACAGTACTTGATTTTATTATGTTACAACTCTTTATTGTCTTCCTCCTAATACTATTGGTGCGCATTGCGGATACCCATTAGATTAGTGAGGGGTGTGCACACTAGGGACGTTCTGCAAAACGATATTGGCCATTACTCTTAATTATCTGGGTGACGAACCCATGTTGAAGTAGAGGTGTTACTGGGATTAAGTCCCGGCCACCTACTGACGTTCGATTCCCTTCTAATAAATAAAATTGTTGTGTATGACTCATATAAACTTGAATAATTGAAATGGTTAATCATATATATATACTTGTCTGTATTATGTTATACTTGTCTGATTGTATTATATTTGTATGTATGTTATAAAAATTATTTTTAAAATATAACTATTATTCTATTATTTTACGGGATGGAGTTGTAATTACTTAGCTTTCGCTAATTTTTGTGTTTTTGTTTTTCTTTGTTTTTTTCCTATTTATATTGTGCAGGTTGGTGAAAGGGACTACGTTGCAGGAATGAGTGAATTTATAGTTTTTAAGTTCACCTAGTTTAATAAACACTACAGTACTGCCATTTGAGATTGTTTAGTTTTGTTTGGTATAAAGTAGACAACTTAGTTTGGTTTATTTTGATACTTTGGTTTGTGAGTAAAATTTTTATTTCTAATAATTAGCCTTGCATTTATTTTGAACAATAGATGCGGCGGTAACACCCTAAAGGTTTGGTCAGATATTTTAATGAAAAGTGAATATTTTATAAAGTTTTAGAACCAAAGTTTTGGGGTGTTACAAATTGGTATTCAGAGCTTAGGTTATAATAAATATAAATTAGGAGTTAATAAAATTTGATAAATAATTACGAGTCTAAGGTTAAATTAAGTAATAAACATTAAAATAAATTGTGAGAGTGGGATCGAAAAGGGTTTATGTGCCTTAATGTGAAAGCACTTATTTCAGTGCTTATTAATTGTTTCTTTTCGTTCTTGTATGTTTAGATGTTGTAACTACAAGAAAATGTTGACGCTCTAACCATAGGATTTAGAAATTTATATTAAGGTCTGTATACAAGTTCTTTAGTAGTATTGAAATTCTCTAAGTTCCTTATTATGTGTTTTATTAGAGAATCTTATTACTTGACTATTTGAGTTGAATAGAGTTTAAGTTCTTGTTATAATTTATTGCTTACTTGTCAAATTGATGTTATGTGGAAGCATGCAAAGGTTGTCTTGAAATGTTATGATGAAATATAGTTTGGTTGAGTCATGTAATTTTCTTATGATGAAAGTTGTATTGAGTAAATAAAACGATGTGCAAGACCATGTATGGGTGAATAGATGTAGTAATACCAATGCTAATGTGCAGGAATTGTATGCAAACCTATCAAGTATACACTAGATCTCGTAGGAGGACTTTTGAACAAATGGCTGAAACCCCTGAACAACTACTTGAGAGATTGAGATCTCTTGAACAACTTTCGCAACGTATGGGTTTAGTGTTACAAAACCAATTAGGGAATAATGGTGGAGAGGCCCACAAGCTGCTATGGCAAAGAAGTTAGCAACCCTTAAACCTCCAATCTTTGTAGGAAAGGAAGACCCCTTACTCTTAGAGAACTGGCTAAGAGACTTTGATAAGTTATTCACTGCTACTGGGACACCTGAAGCTCAAAAAGTAGACCAAGCTACCTTTTATTTGAGGGAGGATGCAGACACTTGGTGGGAGAGTCAAGGACCTATTGTTAGAGCTCAGGAAAACTTTAATTGGAATGCTTTTAAGGTTGCTATTAAGGATAGATTTTTCCCTGAACATATTAGGAGGCAGAAATCAATGAGTTCACTAGATTTAACCAGGGAGGTACTATGTCTGTGCAAGAGTATGCCCAAAAGTTCAATGAGTTAGCTAGATTTTGCCCTAATGTTGTGCCAGATGAGAGAGCAAGGCTCAAAAGTTTGAGGATGGTTAGCATTTAGAATTCAGACCAGACTTGGGGGACAACTTCTGCAACTTTTCAGGAGGTTATGCTAAGGCTTCTAATATTGAGAGGGTTTTGAGGCGTGAAGAGGAAGTTATAGGGAGGAATAAGAGAAAAGACCCACCTAACAATCCAAAGACCATGGAAATGACAAGAAACCTCGATATGGGGGTAACAATAATAATGGGGGCAATAATCACACTAATGGTGGTGGTAATTATCAAGGGAATCGTAGCAACTACCAAGGTCAGGGGAGATCAAACCAGCAAGGATCCCGTACCCAGAACCCTACTTGTAGAAAGTGTAACAAAAGCCACCCAGGATTTACCTGTCAAGGAGACCCAATAACTTGTTATGCTTGTGGAGAGAAAGGCATAAGGCTAATCAGTGTCCCAAGCGTCAGAATAATGGACAAAATGGAAACAATGGGGGAAATAGGAATGGTCATGGGCCTAATCAGAACCAGAATAACAATAACCGTCCCTACAACAACAACTCCCAGGGTCAGACTTCGAATGCTCAAGGGGGAACAATACTCAGCATAATGGTCAGAATAACAATCGAGCAAATGGAGGAAACAACAATCAGAACGGCAATGGAAATGGTGCTCGAGGCAACAATGGAAGAATCTATGTTATGAACCAGAATGAAGCAGACACCAACGCCAATGTTGTGACGGGTACTTTCCTCGTAAACTCTAACCCTGCTTACTTGCTTTTTGATTCTGGGGCGTCTCATTCTTTCATAGCTAGTTCATTTGTTGAAAAGTTAGGTCTAAAACCCTCAATCTTGTGTCAAACTTTCATTACAATACCTTCAGGAGAAGTAGTTCCTTGTAGTTCTCTATACCAAGACATACCCATTACCATATTAGGATCTGATTTGCCGCTGATCTTATTCAGTTTGACCTACCCGACTTTGATGTAATATTGGGAATGGATTGGCTTGCTAAGTATAGAGCTAGGATAGAGTGTCATACTCAAAAGGTGTCTCTTAGGGGGCCAAAGGGAAATAGAATATCCTATCAAGGAATTGTTTCTAAACCTGGAGTCAGTATTGTGTCAGCCATGTCATTCAAAACCTATATTAGGAAGGGTTACCCATATATTTGTGCCATGTGAAGGATGTGAGTGTGGAGGATGGAGAGATATCTCAAATACCTGTGGTGAGTGAGTTCCAAGATGTTTTTCCAGAAGAAATTCCAGGGATGCCGCCAGTGAGAGAAATGGATTTTAAGATTGACCTAGTGCCTGGAACTGGAGCTATTTCTAAGGCACCATATAGGATGGCACCTGCAGAGATGCAAGAGTTGAAAGTGCAATTGGAGGAATTATTGGAGAAAGGGTACATTAGGCCAAGTGTTTCACCTTGGGGAGCACCAGTGTTATTTGTTCGAAAGAAGGATGGAACCTTGAGGTTGTGTATTGATTACAGAGAGTTGAATAATGTCACAATAAAGAATAAGTACCCATTGCCTAGGATTGAGGATTTATTTGATCAACTTAAGGGTGCTGGAATTTTCTCTAAGATTGATTTGAGGTCTGGGTATCACCAATTGAGAATTTCGGAGGAAGATATACCAAAAACAGCTTTCGTACGAGGTATGGGCATTATGAGTTCACAGTGATGCCATTTGGACTTACTAATGCACCTGCAGCATTTATGGATCTTATGAATAGAACATTTCAGCCGTATTTAGATAGATTTGTGGTGGTGTTCATAGATGATATATTGGTGTATTCGAAGGACAAAGAAGAGCATGAAGGTCATTTAAGGAAAGTTTTGGAGATACTTCGAGAGAAAAGGTTGTATGCTAAGTTATCAAAATGTGAGTTTTGGCTTGAGAAAGTTGCATTTTTAGGTCATGTGATTTCGAAGGAAGGTGTTGCTGTAGATCCATCAAAGATACAAGCAGTAACAGAATGGGTGAGACCTAGTAATGTGACTGAGATTAGAAGTTTCTTAGGACTTGCTGGCTACTATAGGAGGTTTGTGCAAGATTTCTCAAAAGTAGCTCAACCTTTGACAAATTTGATGAAGAAAACAACTCGATTTCAGTGGGATGAGAGGTGTGAGAAAGCTTTTCAGGAATTGAAGCAAAGACTTACTTCAGCACCAGTTTTGACTTACCATCTGGATTAGAAGGTTTTGAGGTGTATAGTGAGCTTCTAAGAATGGGTTAGGATGTGTATTGATGCAACATGGTAAGGTGGTAGCATATGCTTCGAGACAACTTAAGCCTTATGAACAGAATTACCCTACTCATGATTTAGAGTTAGCTGCTGTAGTATTCGCATTGAAGATTTGGAGGCATTATTTGTATGGTGTGTCATGTAAGATTTTCACTGATCATAAAAGTCTGAAATATATATTTACTCAGAAGGAGTTGAACATGAGACAGAGGAGATGGCTTGAACTATTAAGGATTATGATTTAGAGATTTGTTATCATGAGGGTAAAGCGAATAAAGTTGCTGATGCATTGAGTAGGAAGACTAGTCATTCGATGAACATGATGGTGTTATCTGAGAGATTGTGTGAAGATTTCAGGAGAATGAGTTTAGAAGTCATGGAGCAAGGGCAAGTGGAAGCTCAATTGAATGCACTATGCGTGCAACCCACCTTATTCGATGAGATTCGAGAGAAGCAAAGTAGTGATGAGTGGATGGTGAAGATAAAGAAAATGAAAGAAGATGGAGTTGTCATCGAGTTTGACATTGATGAAAATGGTGTTGTGAAGTACAAGGGAAGATGGTGTGTTCCTAAGGATGAGGAGTTAAAAAGAAAGATTTTGGAAGAAGCTCATAATACGCCATATTCTGTGCATCCTGGAGGAGATAAACTTTATAAGGATTTGAAGCAGCATTTTTGGTGGAAAAACATGAAACGTGAAGTGGCAGAGTTTGTTGCAAAGTGTTTGACGTGTCAGAAAGTGAAGATTCAGCATATGAGACCTGGTGGAATGATGCAACCTTTAGAAGTGCCGAGTTGGAAATGGGAGTCTATTTCAATGGATTTTGTGATGGGATTACCACTTACTAAGTCAGCTAAGAATGCCATATGGGTTATAGTGGATCGATTGACAAAGTCGGCCAGATTTATAGCAATGAAGGATACTGGAGTATGCAACAGTTGGCTAGTGCATATGTGCGAGAGGTTGTTAGACTGCATGGATACCAAAGGATATCGTTTCAGATAGAGACTCGAGATTTTTGTCCAAGTTTTGGGAGAGGTTACAACAAGCCTTTGGGACATTGCTCAAATTTAGTACAGCTTTCCACCCTGCAACAGATGGACAGACAGAGAGAACAATTCAAACATTGGAGGATATGTTGAGAGCATGTGTGATAGACTTTGGAGGATCTTGGGATGATTATTTGCCAACTATAGAGTTTTCGTATAACAACAGTTATCACTCAAGCATAAAGATGGCACCGTATGAAGCATTGTATGGGCGAAAATGTAGGAGTCCTTTGTGTTGGAGTGACATAAGTGAGACGATGACTTTAGGGCCTGAGATGATTGAAGAAACAACGAAACAAGTTAGGCTTATTCAGGAGCACATGAGGGCAGCTCAAGATAGACAAAAGGCTTACGCAGATCAGAATAGAAGGGAGATGGAATTTGAGGTTGGGGAGAAGGCTTTGCTAAAATGTCACCAACAAAGGGGGTCATGAGATTTGGTAGGAAAGGAAAGTTGAGTCCACGTTACATTGGACCATATGAGATCTTGGAACGAATTGGGGAAGTAGCCTATAGATTAGCCTTACCAATGGAGTTAGCTAATGTCCATAACGTCTTTCATGTGTCTCAACTTCGAAAATATGTCCATGATCCTACCCATATCATTCAACCTGAAACCATTGAACTAGATGAACCTTATCCTTTGAGCAACGCCCAGTTAGGATTCTTGATACCAAAACGAGAAGTACCCGGAACAAGGCGGTAAAACTAGTCAAGGTGTTATGGTCAAGTCAAACTTCTGAAGAGGCTACTTGGGAAGCCGAAGATGATATGAAAAACCGATATCCCGAACTTTTCCAGCAGGTACGCTTGAGTTTCGGGGACGAAACTCTTTAAGGGGGTAGAATGTGATACTAACTTTTTGTTTGCATATTAGTAGCGAGCGATAACGTTAAAGTTCGAGGACGAACTTTCTTTTAAGGGAGAGTAGATGTAATATCCCAAATTTTTATAACTATTTTATAAAATTAATTTTGTTATAATAAGATTTTATATATATAAAATTCTGAAAAATAAAGTAAAATCATAATAAATCAGATTTTTATGAAACTGTTTTTATGTATTAAATCAGATTTTTTTTAAAAGAAATTTCGAAATCAAAATTTTGAAATTAAATCAGATTTTTATCTTTTGAAGAAAAAAAAAAAAAAATCGGAATTTGATTTTCAGATTTTTCGTCCAAAACGAAAAATAGAGAGAAAAGAAAATTCTGAAATTATAATTTGAGTTGGTTTTGGAAAAGGATTAGATTTTTGTAAATACTTATCTTTTGTGAAACCCTAGATTTACATATATATATATCCCCAAAACACCAAAAAAATTCTCACGTAATACACTTTCTTCATCTTTTTGGTAAGTTTTAAATTTCAGATCTAAAATCACCATTGTTGTGTTTGAAGGTTTCAACAAAAAAAAAAAAAACTTTTAAAATCCGATGACTTGGCCGGAGTCCGGCGTCGGTTTTCTTCTTCTCTTCTTCTTCTGTTTTCTTCTTTCTTCTTCCTTCTTCTTTCTTCTTTCTATTTCTTCCTTCTCTTTCTTATTTCATTTGGCTTTGCGTGCGATGCTTCACAGTAGCTCCAAGATTTGATGTTTTTAAAAATAAAAAAAAAGAAAAAAGAAAAGGAATTACAGTGCATAAAGTCCACGAGAGTTGACTTACTGTAACATGAAAGTTGAAAAAAATTTCAAGAAAAAATTTCCTTTCAATCTGTGACGATGCTGTCACGTTTTTTTTCAAGTAAAAGCTTTTTAATTTTTTTTTCTTTTCAACCTTGGTTATTTAACTTTGTCAACTATTAAGTATTAACCTTGTAAGCTTTGATTAATTTTTCTTTCGGAATATTATATTAAGTGACTAACATTAGGTAATATTATTTGTTGTAGACGGAAACTTCGTAGAAGGCGATTTTTAGTTGATATTGCTATACTTGGGACGCGTTTGAGGTAATTCACAATGTCCATCAACAACTAGAATCCCGTTAGGAATTGTATGTGCTATGTGTAATGCATGTGGTTATGTGATTCTAGTTTATGTTAGATGTATATTATGTGACAGGAATCGTATAGTACTTTTATGACTAAAATTATTATTATTATTATACTATAGTACTATTATCCTGCGTATAATATATATGTATCTACTGGTATTGTTGTTATGAATTTGGATTTATAATGTACCTAATTATACCATCGTATTAAAATTATGCTAATATTGACAATGTACTTAATGGGTATAACTAGTGTGTTAATGATGTAGCGAACGGTATTATAAGTTGACATATATTGTAACTCTATGAGGCTCTAATGATGGATATATTGGTTACTACGAATTATGGACGTTGATTAGTATAATTTTTATTAAGTGGCTAAGTTGTGAAAAATATATTTGAACTAAAGATGTTCCTGCTAATGTTAATGTGATGTTTATGTGTCACAACTTTTAAAAATCTATTAATCACGTAAAGTGGAAATTGAGGGAATTATCCTGTGGATTTGGATCCTCCATAGGTGATGAACAGTACTTGATTTTATTATGTTACAACTCTTTATTGTCTTCCTCCTAATACTATTGGTGCGCATTGCGGATACCCATTAGATTAGTGAGGGGTGTGCACACTAGGGACGTTCTGCAAAACGATATTGGCCATTACTCTTAATTATCTGGGTGACGACCCATGTTGAAGTAGGTGGTTACTGGGATTAGTCCCGGCCTACTGACGTTCGATTCCCTTCTAATAAATAAAATTGTTGTGTATGACTCATATAAACTTGAATAATTGAAATGGTTAATCATATTATATATACTTGTCTGTATTATGTTATACTTGTCTGCATTGTATTATATTTGTATGTATGTTATAAAAATTATTTTTAAAATATAACTATTATTATATTATTTTACGGGATGGAGTTGTAATTACTTAGCTTTCGCTAATTTTTGTGTTTTTGTTTTCTTTGTTTTTCCTATTTATATTGTGCAGGTTGGTGAAAGGGACTACGTTGCAGGAATGAGTGAATTTATAGTTTTTAAGTTCACCTAGTTTAATAAACACTACAGTACTGCCATTTGAGATTGTTTAGTTTTGTTTTGGTATAAAGTAGACAACTTAGTTTGGTTTATTTTGATACTTTGGTTTTGTGAGTAAAATTTTATTTCTAATAATTAGCTTGCATTATTTTGAACAATAGATGCGGCGGTAACACCCTAAAGGTTTGGTCAGATATTTTAATGAAAAGTGAATATTTTATAAAGTTTTAGAATCAAAGTTTTGGGGTGTTACACAAAGGCCGCCCAAAGACAAAAAGCCCAAAATCCCGCCCGAAAATGGGGCGAGTCAAAATGATCACCTCTAGATTATATCTACCTATATATTGAGTTTTATCTCTCTTCATATGAGAGTTTGGAGAATTTTTGGGTTTTTGTGTAATTCAAGAGATTGATTTGTTGATCGAAATTTGTGCGGAGTTGCAACAGATGTCAAGACTTCGTTTACAATCACTTAAATTGAATCCAGTTCTGCTTCAAAACTACAAAAGATCGATAGACCCCCTTCCAGAAGGCTGCATCAGAGAGCGATGTGAAAGACGATGGTTTTCAGAAGTGTTAGATATACTCAACGATCGTGGTTTTGTCATATTAGAGATGTGTTGATTTCATTTTGATATATATTTGTTTAGTTTAGACTTCTATTGTATATGTCGTATGACTTTGAATCAATGAATTAATGTAAATTTTTTTTTTAAAAAAAGAATGTTCTATTGTAACCACGACGAACTCAAACCTATTTAGGGCCATGGGCTTATAAATTAAAGGATTTTTTGTGGAAAACGACCAATTAGAATAGGGTTTTTGTGGGATAACACCAATTTAATTTTTTTTGGAGGGAAGGACCAAATAAAATACCTTTGTTCACAACTAAACGCCACATTACGATTTTCAGGCCAAATTGTCAACTTTTTCCAGCGTTGACAATTGGTTTTCCCCAAAACCTCGATTATTTTTAGTTTTGTCAACTCATATTCTTTGTTTTCTCCTCTTTATTTCACAAGATCCCCATCTTTTTTCTTTCTCTCTAAAATCTTCATGTCATCTTATTCTTCTCCTTCTTATCCACTTCTCCATCTTCTCACTAGTTAACACTCTCTCTTCCTCTCTCCTCACTCACTCATATTGTTCCTTATTTTCGTTTACCAACAACAACAACAAGCCTGATTTCCAATCCGAGTTCACCCGTTTTTCTTTTTCGAATTCAGAATAGTGCACTTGCTCCAAGTTCTCTAACTAGTACTACTACCCACTTCGAGGTTGAGGATGAGAGTTTTAGCTTCAATTAATGAGGGAAATTGGAAAAATTGGGGGAAATTTGAGCTTTAAATAGTAAGAAGAGTAAATAATTCAAAACAAAAACAAAAAAAACGAGGTTTTGGAGGGAAAGAAATTATCAATGTCGGAAAGTTGACAATTTGGCCTGAAAATCATAATGTGGTGTTAAGTTGCCAATGAAAGTATTTGAATTGGTTCTTTCCTCCAAAAATAATTCTAAGTGGTGTTTTCCTAAAAAAATTCTATTTTAATTGGTATTTCCCAAAAAAAAACTAATCTAAATTACATTTCTTAGGAATCGTAAAAGCTATCGGAAAAAAAATTAGAGAACGCTTAGAATATCTACATCTTCCCGTTGGAGTAAAGGTCAATTTTCTCTCATTCTTTCTTTTTTCCACATTTTTCACTCTCAATTGACAAATTGGGAAAAATATTTTACTTAGTTAAGATTATATGAAATAATTAATAGTTGAGATTATCAATATTGCGACTATTTTAGTCAAATTTATCCAAAAAATAAAATGATCAAACCTTAAGATCTTTTGGACAAATAGTAACATGTGACTATATATATTTAGATAGATACTCATCACGTGGTGTAGTTTACACTTTACTTAGGCTCCGTTTGGTAGAGCATAAACGTTTTCATGTAAAACTGTTTTCCTATGTTTTCAGTTTTACATTGTTTGGTTAGCAAATGAGTGTAAAACCATTTTTCCTTGGGGTAAAAGTACTCTCACAATGATGGAAAACCATTTTTCATTCAAAATGAAAGGAAAACCGATTTCCTTACTCTCCAATTTTCCTTTCATTTCATTATTTTTCTTACATGAAACCAAACAACGAAAAACTAATTTTGGAATTGCGTTTTACATTGTAAATTGTTTTGCATGAAAATCATTTTACACTAAAAATGTTCTACACCCTACCAAACGGAGCCTTAGTTTCTAATTAAGGATAACTGAGAAAGAACAAAATCTTAGTCTAACTGGTAAATTTGAGACAGAGAGCATACAAGTCTTGCTGTCAAATTTACAAAGAATATTGGGATTAAACCAAGGAGTTACGAAACTTGAGCATCTCCATAAACACAGTTCATTACTGCACCTCGCAACATATCATACTCAGACTAGTGAAGGTAGCCTCACCATGCGATGTCCCTCCACCACACTGTAAAAACCATATTCATTTTTAGTATTTGCATTTATAACCAACCAAAGAAAGCAAGACAGATATTGAGAATATAACTTGTGAAATCAATGCTAGAGTAACTTAGTATGTTGATAAATTGAACGGATACTTAAATTCCCTCCATCCGGAAATAATTGTTGTCACGTACTGTAACGTAATTTAAACTAGTAAAGCGACCAATAACAAGAATGTAGCTAAGGTTTGAGGATAGTATTACGACAATGATGTAGCAAATGTTTATATATACCAAGGATGTCTTGGCTTAGTGGTTAAGATTGAGGTGCTGTGAACGATAGGTTACAAGCTTGATTCCCCCTCCCCTTCTTTGTACTTTGTACCGCCTTCATGATTTATATGGATAAAAAAAAAAAAAAAAAAAATGTTTATATATGAGTATTCACTAGTTGAGCATACCTCTTGACGTAGTAATAACAGTAGTCCGCCAAGATGAAAGTTTGGACCACCTCAGAGAGAAGAATTACTAGTAAGTAAAAGTGTCCTTGCCCTATTTGCATTAGTAGACCTCCTTTTGTGTCGATAAGCTGTATAATGCATTTGCAAAAGATGGATGTAAGTCAAATAAACTTATACGAAATGCTATCTACACCCTCCATTCTTAATATTTGTACTAGCCTTCATATGTACGCGATGCGTGCGTTAATTTTAAAATTTGTTATTCTATTAGATATGAAAGGCTTATCGCGTACCTAACAAAAATAACCTAACTATTCCTCCTAACTAATGTAGTCGGGCAAGTAAGGATCGAATCCCAAGAGACTAACTGATTCAAAGTAGTTAAATTGACCTAATTAATACTAAGCAAGTAATCAATTAAGTGATGATGAACTAATCTAAATAACTAAAGCAAATGAAATTATCAAGAGTGAATCAAAGACTAAAGACATCTAGGTTTAAGTATCCCCACTAATACAAATTAATGCCACAAACAATCCCTTTTCCCTTAATTAACTAATAAATAACTCATAGGATAGACGCGCCCTAATAATACTAAGGATTTCTTTCGATCAATCAATAGCTTCCCTAACAATGCAATCATGCCTATTTTCATGGAGTCATGCAAATTAAGGACTTTAGACATAGCATCCTAACATCCTAATAAATTCCATCAACTACTTTCGTGATGATTTCCTTTATCTTAAATTAGGGTTCTAGATTCGATTAAGATTCAACTTTCGTTGCAAAAATAATCACATTTAATATATACTATTTCTAGTCATAAATTGATAATTAAAACCAACCATAAAATAAATGAATCATAAATTAATAAAGTTTGGGAATTGGGAATTAAACAAGCATCAATTCATATTAGGGTTCAACCTAACCCTAGAATAAGAAACTACTCACACATGATGATTGAACAAACAAAATAAAGATTAAAAGAAAGCATGATTAACAATAATAATAAATAGACTAAAGAAGAGAAAATAATACTTGAATTAATTGATGAAATTGCAAACTTAATGTCGAAAACAAAACTTGATGAAAGTATGAAGAAAACAACGAAAAACGTGAAGAAGCGTCCAAGAGCCAAAACAAACGTGATTTTCTCTCCAAAAAATCCCCTTTTCAAATTCTATCCAAAACCTATTTATATCTATCCAAATACAAGGAGTTTGACTAGGATTTGGACTCCTAAAACACTCTAAAACTAAGATTACGTAATATTGAAATTGGAGACCGCCATGGCCTTGCGGTAAGCTTGAAAGGACCGCCAAAGGGTGGCGGTTTATGCTGTTTTTTTGTTCTCTTGCTATCAAAATTCCATTTTGTAGCTCCTTAGGCATGGTAATTAATGGTACCAACACCATATCGCAATATATCTTCAAAATCATCGCCGAATAAAGCTATCAATCCATCTGAATGCTCCGCAATCATCCAAGCTTTCGTGCAAATCCCAATCAACTCCAATAAACGCCATAATCCTACAAAAACAAAACAAATACACCCGAGGAGAGCAATAAGAAAAGTAAAAATAATAGCTCTAAGAGATTAAATATATGGGAAAAATATGGTGAAAACACACAAATAATCACATAAAAATGAGTATATAAACGTGTTATCAAATTCCCCCACACTTAACCTTTGCTCGTCCTCGAGAAAAGAACTAAAAAAAAAGGAAACTATTCTAAGGAAGCAGTAAAACCTATACTCACTGTCGTAGGAATCACGATTGCACTTAGCACGTGCAACAAGCCCTTTAAACCCCTAGGCTACCCTAGTGGACGAGTAAGGTCTCGTGAAGGTTTTCAGAAGGCATACCTACAAAGCCAAATGATGAATTCCCAAACCAAATAGCAAAACAAGATAGTCATGAGAAACAAAATTCATTTTCTTTCGAAATCACTTATGCGTTACAAATCAACAAGCACAAATCAATTTTCCATGCAAACCAGACTTAGCACCCTCAGTGATCAACCAGTCTTACCACACATCTCCCCCAAACTTGACTCAGTTGTACAATAACAGCTTCTCACTCTAGTTGTCAAAACAAAACAAAGAAGCCACTCATGTGTTTAAGAGGTTAGAATAAGAATCACTCATCCTAAATGCAATAAAGCACATCAACTTCATATAACTGTCTTCTTTAGATTTGCAAATTGACTTTCTCCACTTATACTGTTAGGATGCAACACGGAAGTCATGAGTTCTATAAAAAGGGTAGGCTTGGTTAAAGGGGTTGGATAACGTTATTTGGGATGTGGTGCTCAAAAATAAAAGAAAACTTAATCCCACTACATATTCCAAATGTCGGGTTCAATCCATCCTTATATCCACCAAACTCCATATAAGCTTGCCCTTTTTTTCTTTCACAAATAATTTCTTTCAAACAACAACCAAGGAACTTGTATGAACATTGAAACTTACATTGAGGAGATAATGCACATACTTGGGGATTATATATATAGATATATTTTTTCACTCTTCCCCATTTTGTTTCTTTTTCTCAAATTCATCTCCTTTCTATTTTTCTTCAAATTCCTTTTGTTTTCAAGAATCGATGTCTCTATTTTTTTCTTTTTCTTTTCAAGTTTCAATTACTCATAGGGCATACCAATTGATCCACCTTCAAGACAAAACCTAAAAAAAAGGCTCTAAGGCATATGATGTAAGGCTATCAAAAAGGCAATTATGAGGCTCAAATTGGTTCATCCTAGGGGTAAATGTAAAAAGGAAAAAAATTATTGTGGCCCTAAGATGTTGAAGCTCTAATCATCTAGATAGAACATCAATCATTCTTCCATATTGCATCGCAAAGTCTCAAATAGTCACAGAGCAAATCCAAGATTCAAGTTACATGAGGATAACTAACACACATGAAAAGAACACGACTGAAATAATGTGCAACAGTCGAATATGGCTTAAATTCCTCACCAAGGTACTCAAGCTATTATTGTCGGTCGAGTCAATATCAAAGGAGACCATTCTAGCCGCAAACCGAATCACAGAGGGATTTATGCTATCTTTCATGCAATAGATCATCAATTCAGTGCAAGTTGATTCATAACAAAACATTCAAAGCAATGTGTTTCAAAGTTCTCACTTGAATTGCCATTCAACTTGGAAATATCGAACTAACCTAAAAAAGAAAAAGAACTACCAAAAACAAAGAAAAATGAACAAACGACTATATACAATGAATCCCTCCCCCACACTTAAATGGTGCAATGTCCACATTGCAATAGTAAAGCACAAAAGAAAAAGGGAGAGGTACTCACAAGATCTCACTGATGAGGAGGAGATGGAAGATTGGGGAACCCTCCAGATTGCATCCAAGTGCTAAAGCTCTCCAAGATCGCAAACATAGATGACAATTGTTGCTTGATGTCCTTCTGCTCGTTGATGATTCCATTTACCGATGTTTGAAGTTGCTCAAGTTTGTCAAGTGCTCGCTCAATAGGTGTAGCAGAGAAGCTAGCACCTTCAGATGTGCTAGATGGAAGAGATTGTTCAAGGGATGGAGCAATAGGCAATGGTACAGTAATTCTCCTCGAAGAACAATCAAAGGACCAATTGACTGGATTCGTCAAGGTCATTTGCTCGGGCTGAGGAAGTTCATCCTCATCATTCTGGACACACCAAAGAGTAGTGCCGTCCTTCTTCTTAAACCAACCAAAAGGGACTTCAACAGCATCAGTCCCATCAACAAAGCCAGCGTGCTTAAGTTGTTCAGCATAGCCCAAATAAACAGCGATTCGAGTGATAAACCCTCCTTGCACAATTTTACCTCCAACATTGACATTGTTGGCTACACGTTGTAGTTGGTGGAGAAGAAAGGCTCCAGTGTCAATAGGTGTAGCATAAAGCATGTGATGAAGCATGAAGAGCTCATCTTGGCGAACCTTACTCCCTTCTTGACGGCCAAAAATAGTGTTGGAAAGCACCTTGAGAATATAGCGCAAAGCAGGGTGGCGAGTGGATTTGATAGAGCTCGAGCTCGAGTCATAGGTAGACTCCCCACTAATAATTCGCCAAAGTGGTGTAGCGGACCATTGTTGAGGAGTAACTCGGGCCCCACCGCCTCGCAAACCAAGTGCATCATTAAGCATCTCCAAAGTCCAAGTTTGGTCATGATTGAATAATCGAAAAGTGATTGAAGATGTACCACTAGACGGATTAGGAAACATGTGAACTTTCAGGGAGCTAAGGAATTCAAGTGTGGCTCGTGTGCATGTCGGAGTTTTTGTCATAAGAAAATTGCCTAACCCAATATTGTTGAAGAGCCAATGAACATCATCTTCTATATGTAAAGTTGTCAAGGCATCAATGTCACAATATTTAGTAGCGAGAACTCCTCTTTTGAACAACTTTTCATATTTCGCCTTGAATTGTGCATCACCATTAAAATCAATGTCATAGTAGTTAATGTCTACGTCCTTTCGCTTTGTCCTAGTAGTGGATGGAAGTGCTTTTCGTCCATTTGAAATAGACGACTTACTCTTAGAACCCTTTTTGATAGGAACGGATTTGGCCTTAGAAGAGTTTGTAGGCACGTTCTTTTGTCGAGCATTTAGAGTGCGTCCCATTAGAATAGGACTAATGCACAACCAAGTCTCACACACAACCAATAAAATACTCCACCACACAAAGTTGTCAATCAAAACCAAAATACTGGAACAACTCAGTCACAATACTTCTTGAAATAGTCCTACAGCACACAATATGTCTTTCCCCAATAGTCCAGCAATCAAATAAAACCTCAAATTATGCAAATTGAGGGTTCGAAAGTCCCCATAAGCACAATCGCAGCAATTATTCAAATTTCAAGAGGCCAGTGCAAGAGACCATGGAAGAACAGCGAATTGAGTCAAGAATTACCGCAATTTCAGCCGATAAAATCCGAACCCAGTAGTCAAGTGTCGAGTCGAAGTTGATGAAAATTGCAGCAATTCATCATATTTCAAGAAAAACCAATGCAAGGAGGATTGAAAAGCAGCAAATTTAGTCAAGAAGCGCCGCAATTACAGCCATATAGTGATGAAAAATCGAACCCAATAATCGAATTCCGACCAAAAACGGGGGAAACAACCAGCATCAATCTCAATGGAGTTCAGCGACTGAAGAAAAAAACACGAAGGAGGGAGAGATCACTAGGTGTAGCCTGCGTTTCTTGTTGCTCTCTTTTCGATTTTTTTTTTTTTTTTTTTGTTGTTTCGTTGGAGTTGTGTTGCGTCGCGGCGTTAGGGTCGAATTGCAGAGATAGGTTTTTTTTTTTTTTTTTCTTTTTCTTTTTGTATTTCGTCGCTGGTAGGGATGACTGGGCTTTTGTTTTCGATGAGCTGCGTTGGTGACAGGAGGGATTGCTAAGGGTTGGCAGTAGTGGGAGCTGAACTGCGATGGGATGGCAGTGGGGTGTTGTGTTTTTTTTTCGATGGGTTGGTGGGTCACAGCAGGGATTGCGAGGGGTTTGCGGTAGGCAGAGACGAACTGCGACCTCTTCGCAATACACACTGATCTCAGCTCTCTCCTTTTCTCTTTTTTTTTTTTTTTTTTTTTTTTTTTTTCTTTTTTTCACCTGTACAAAAACACACCAAAAATTAGGAGAATTAAACTCTAAAAAGAAAAATAAGATGCTAGGTTTCTAAATCCTATAACTAAAACTTAGACTAACTAATCATATAATACAACTACATTATTAAACTAACTAGAAATATAGACCAAGGAACCTTAAAAAAAAGAATATAATAAATAATAGGAAAAGTGAAGGAGAAAGCTTGGGTTGCCTCCCAAGAAGCGCTAGTTTAAGGTCATCTAGCTTGACCACCTTTTCACGTCACTCTGAATAAGGGTCGGAAAGGGTGTAAACCGCCTTCCCTTCAATAGGTTCACCTTCTCTATAGTGCTTAAGACGTTGTCCATTTATCTTAAAAGAGCCAGTTGCTTCACTCCAAATCTCAACCGAGCCATATGGAAAGACCTTAAGGATTTTGAATGGACCAGACCTCCTTGAGCGAAGCTTACCAGGACATAGCTTCAATCGAGAGTTGAATAGTAAAACTAACTCTCCTTCATGAAATCCTCGCCGCATGATATGCTTGTCAGGCCACTTTTTCCTTCGTTCTTTGTACAACCTTGAGTTTTCATAAGCTTTTAACTCTACCTCAGGAAGCATAGTACTCTCCTTAGATTCTTCGTGTGTCAACACCTCCTTGACAAGCTCAACACTAGGTAATGAATGTGGTTCCTCTAAGAGCCTCTTGTACTTCATAGTTTTCCAAGCCTCTTCATCAGCACTTCCCATGAGGACGGTTTGCAGTGAATCCTTAAGCTGTAGCCTAGCAGCTCTTACCTCTATCGCCTCATCTAGAGCATCCACTCTATAGATAGTCTCTCCCACAGAAGGAGCTTCCATGGAGTTCGTGAGATTGTACTCCATCTTCTCATCACCCACTTCAAAGGTAATCGTTCCATTCTTCATGTCAATGATGGCTCCAGCAGTGGCCAGGAAAGGTCTCCCAAGAATGATAGGGACCTGCGCATCCTCCTCCATCTCCATTACTACAAAGTCACATGGAATGAAAAACTTCCCAACACGGAGGGGAACATCTTCAAGGATACCAAGTGGATACTTTACAGTTCTATCTGCTAATTGTAGGGAAATACGTGTAGGTTTTGGTTCACCCAATTGAAGCTTTTGCAAATTGACAAAGGCATTAGACTAACACTTGCCCCAAGATCACAAAGTGCCTTTTTTATTTCAATATCTCCAAGCTTCACAGGAATAGAGTAGCTACCCGGATCTCCTAGCTTCTTAGGAAGCTTATTCTGCAATATAGCACTACATTCTGCTGTAAGTGAAACAGTGGCATTCTCCTCGATCTTCCGCTTGTTTGAGAGCATGTCTTTCAGAAATTTTGCATAAGATGGCATCTCAGAGATAGCCTCCAAGAATGGTATGTTTATGTGCAACTTCTTCAGTATATCAAGGAACTTCCCATATTTCTTCTCTAATTTTGCACGGGCCAACCTTTGTGGGAATGGAACTGGTGGCGTGTATGGACGAATAGGGGTAGGAGTAGGTTCCCTCTTCTCTTCTTCAACAATCTCATTCTCTACCACTTTCTCAGTTTGAACCATCTCTTCCACATTTCTTTTAGATGCTCCTTCAAAGGATGATCTTTAGCTCTTTTCCATTCCTCAAAATCACAGCATTGATATGAGCCTTAGGTGGTTGTTCACTATTACCTGGAAAATGACCAGGAGCTTTTGATAATTGGCCCACCTGATGTGCAAGTTGGCTTATTTGACTTTCCAAGAGCTATTCTGAGCTTGAACTGTTGAATTGCGTTATCAGTCTTCTCATTTTGCTTACCTTGTTGAGCCATAAAGTTAGTTTGTTGGGCTAAAAGGTTCTCCATCATAATCTCCAAGTTGCTCTTCTGTTGAATTGGAGGAGGTTGCTGATTAACACCTGATTGACATGATGATTGAATGGTGCTCTAACTTGAAAACCTTGTGGTGCATTAAAGTTGTTGCGAGGTGGAGGAGGCGGATTGAGTTGTGCTTGAGTGTTCTTGTAGAGAATGCAGGATTGTGCTTCCATCCCTCATTGTACGTGTTAGAATAAGGATCATATGGCTGCTTTGATTGGAGTTTAAAGAGCATTGGCTTGCTCAATTGTCATCCTATCATTGTTGATTTGACATTCAGTAGCAGCATGTCCTTGTACTCCACACATCTGACATGAGACCATCATAGATGAACCAGCTTGGAGTCGATCAAACTTGTGAGATAGTGCCTGCACAGTATTAGTCAAAGTGGTTAGCGCATCAACATCATATTTACCGCCTTCTTAGCACGATTGCGACCATTTGGATGGTAGTTGTCATTGGCCGCCATCTTCTCAATCAACTCCTTTGCTTCGGTTGGATTCTTAGTCATAAGGGAACCCCTGAAGCAGCATCATGTAGATACGAAACTCATGTGTCAAACCATTGTAGAAAGTCTGTATCAACATCCATTCAGGAATCCCGTGATGAGGACATTGTCTTTGCAAACGTAGAAACCTTCTCCATGCTTCATACAATGATTCGTCTCATGTTGCTCAAAGGTTGCTAACTCGTTCCTCAGCTTCGCAGTCTTTTCTTGCCCCAAAAACTTCACCAAGAATGCTTTGGCAAGTTTCCCCATGTATCAAATTCCAACACCTTCATCTCTCAACCACTCCTTTGCTCTATCTCGAAGAGAGAAAGGAAAAAGGCGTAGTCGAATAGCATCCTCACTCACACTGTTGATTTTCACTGTGTCGCATTTCTCCAAGAAACTAGCAATGTGACTCACAGGGCATTCATTGGGTAACCCTGCAAATGAATCGTTGGAGATGAATTGGATGAATTGAGGCTTAAGTTCAAAATTTGCAGCATTGACGGCTGGTCGAACAATGCTCGATAATGCACCAGTTGTAGTATCTGGTACACCATACTCCCAAAGAGTTTTAGTTGCTTCTTCACCCATTGCTTGATTCTTATTCTTAAGTCGCTCTTTGTACTTCCTTGCTTGCGTGCAGTGGCTTCGATTTCAAGATCTAGAGGAATCAAATTCTGTGGACCTCTACGTCGAGTTTGCATGCAACAAAGAAAGAACTAAAAACAAAAGATCAAATAAACAAGAAAGATAGCCGAAGCAGCAAACTAAAAGAAAAACTTAGCAAAAATAAAATCAAAAATAACTAATTTAAATACCGTTAGTCCCCGGCAACGGCGCCAAAATTTGAAAGGCTTTCGCGTACCTAACAAAAATAACCTAACTATTCCTCCTAACTAATGTAGTCGGGCAAGTAAGGATCGAATCCCAAGAGACTAACTGATTCAAAGTAGTTAAATTGACTCTAATTAATACTAAGCAAGTAATCATATAAGTGATGATGAACTAATCTAAATAACTAAAGCAAATGAAATTATCAAGATGAATCAAAGACTAAAGACATCTAGGTTTAAGTATCCCCACTAATACAATTAATGCCACAAACAATCCCTTTTCCCTTAATTAACTAATAAATAACTCATAGGATAGACGCGCCCTAATAATACTAAGGATTTCTTTCGATCAATCAATAGCTTCCCTAACAATGCAATCATGCCTATTTTCATGGAGTCATGCAAATTAAGGACTTTAGACATAGCATCCTAACATCCTAATAAATTCCATCAACTACTTTCGTGATGATTTCCTTTATCTTAAATTAGGGTTCTAGATTCGATTAAGATTCAACTTTCGTTGCAAAAATAATCACATTCAATATATACTATTTCTAGTCATAAATTGATAATTAAAACCAACCCTAAAATAAATGAATCATAAATTAATTAAAGTTTGGGAATTGGGAATTAAACAAGCATCAATTCATATTAGGGTTCAACCTAACCCTAGAATAAGAAACTACTCACACATGATGATTGAAAACAAAATAAAGATTAAAAGAAAGCATGATTAACAATAATAATAAATAGAAAAGAAGAGAAAATAATACTTGAATTAATTGATGAAATTGCAAACTTTAATGTCGAAAACAAGAACTTGATGAAAGTATGAAGAAAACAACGAAAAACGTGAAGAAGCGTCCCAAGAGCCAAAACAAACGTGATTTTCTCTCCCAAAAAATATCACCCTAGAATAAGAAACTACTCACACATGATGATTGAACAAACAAAATAAAGATTAAAAGAAAGCATGATTAACAATAATAATAAATAGACTAAAGAAGAGAAATAATACTTGAATTAATTGATGAAATTGCAAACTTTAATGTCGAAAACAAGAACTTGATGAAAGTATGAAAAGAAAAAAGAAAAAGTGAAGAAGCGTCCCAAGAGCCAAAACAAACGTGATTTTCTCTCCCAAAAAATATCCCCCCTTTTCAAATTCTATCCAAAACCTATTTATATCTATCCAAATACAAGGAGTTTGACTAGGATTTGGACTCCTAAAACACTCTAAAACTAAGATTACGTAATATTGAAATTGGAGACCGCCATGGCCTTGCGGTAAGCTTGAAAGGACCGCCAAAGGGTGGCGGTTTAGCTGTTTTTTTGTTCTCTTGCTATCAAAATTCCATTTTGTAGCTCCTTAGGCATGGTAATTAATGGCTACCAACACCATATCGCAATATATCTTCAAAATCATCGCCGAATAAAGCTATCAATCCATCTGAATGCTCCGCAATCATCCAAGCTTTCGTGCAAATCCCAATCAACTCCAATAAACGCCATAATCCTACAAAAACAAAACAAATACACCCGAGGAGAGCAATAACGAAAAGTAAACAATAATAGCTCTAAGAGATTAAATATATGGGAAAAATATGGTGAAAACACACAAATACATCACATAAAAAATGAGTATATAAACGTGTTATCAAGATACTCCATTCGTATTTTATTTATGATTAAACTTAAATGTGAAAAATTCAACAGTTTGATGAATTTAGATATATTAATTTGCTAATGTAAAAAAATAAAAAGGTTGTGAGTGATTAATTTTTTGTGAATGAATATTGAACAGAAAGAACAAAAATAATGAGTTGGTTTAATTAGACTAAAGAGTATCAAAGGTAGTGAATGTTCAGACTTTTCATGTGCACGTTATGTATGCCATCTTTTTTATATAAGGTATAAATATTTTGTCCATATAATTTTTAAGAAGTATTTGATGCATATACCATTTTAAACTTGTTTTAAATGGCAAGTTGGAATGAGATTTTTAAATGATTTGCTTTTGTAATTTTTTTCATTCCATTAATTAGATCATTAAGGGTATTTTATTTAGTCACTTCAAAAGAGGACACCACACCTCCTCCCTTGGCTTATATAATAGAGATCATGTAGTTTGGACACGCAGTTTAAAGAAGAGAGGAAGAGACTAGAGAAAGTAAAGGAACATATCAATTACTCCGGTAAAATAACTTGAGCTCCGGTAAAATAAAAGCCTAATATCTTTACAAGTTATTTTACCTTATATGTTCCTTTACTTTCTCTAGTCTCTTCGGGGGACACCATAACTCCGGTAAAATATGAGCTTCGGACACCAAATTTTTGTTTGAAGAGACTAGTATAATAACTGAAACTCCGGTAAAATAAAAGCCTAAGTAATTGGATGAGAGGCATGATGCATTATTATGCAATGCATGAATATGATTAATAATCCCATGGAATTAAAACAAGGGTTAAGAAAAAACACTTAAAACAGTAACAAGTATGATATATTATCCTCACAATGATTATCCAATTTGCGCACGAGAAGAATCTTGAAACACCCAATGCAAAGACATAGTGATCGGTAAACGGTTCTACCATCTGCAGCACAAATTTTTAAAAAAGTGAATAGAAAGGGGACCAAATTAGATCATCCATGGAAATATGAAAGAAAATAGATCAGCAAGATAACCTAAAACATAAGCAGAACATATAAAATAAAAATTCATCCCACATATTTTCTCTGTTTCACAATAAGTGAAACAATTTCCTTATTTGGAATAATCACAATAAGTGAAACCAAGCTTCAAATGGTAAAAAAAAGTTTACTCTTATTACAAATATACCACCAAAAAGTAAGAGAAGACCACAACTTCAATACTTCTTCACTCTACTTTATTGTGGTTCCAACTTTTTCTCTTTAAATTCCTTGGTAACTTGTTATAACATCAGTGTTTTAGAACAAGATATGAGATAGAGAGAAGAAGAATGTAATAATATTGATGAATGAATTATTACAAGAGAGGAGCATAGTATTTATAGAAGGAGTCTACTGCTAATTGAGGCATAACAAAATGCCAGCTCATCATAACAGAAAGTAACTAACAAAGAGTTTGTTACATTTTATTTATAACTTGTAAGCCAAGTTACTTATGTATCTCCAGTATCTCCAATACCCCCCTCAAGCGAGGCAGGGAAGAAGCAGAAGGCTGCAACATGCCAAGCTTGGAAGTAAGCTGCTGAAATTGGGAAGAAGGAACCACTTTGGTAAATATATCAGCCAATTGTTGACCAGTAGGCATGTAATGAACTTCTAGGAGCCCTTCAATGATCTTATCTCTTGTAAAGTGGCAATCAATTTCTATGTGCTTTGTCCTTTCATGGAAGACAGGGTTATGTGCTATATGTAAAGCACTTTGATTGTCACAAAAGAGAGAAACAGGTTGTAGTTGGTGTACACCCAATTCTTCAAGTAACCAAACTAACCAAGTGATTTCAGATGCTGCATGTGACATAGCTCTATACTCATCTTCTGAGGAAGACTTTGAAACAGTGGATTGCTTCTTGCTTTTCCAACTAATAGGAGAAAAACCAAGTAGAAGAACATAGCCAAATATGGATCTTCTAGAGTTTGGGCAGGCTCCCCAATCACTATCAGTGTAGGCTTGAAGAGACAATTGGTCAGAGGCTTTGAGAAGTATGCCTTGTCCAGAAGTAGACTGAACATATCTTAAGGCATGAATAAGGGCATTATAATGAGGAACCCTGGGGGCATGCATAAATTGGCTAAGTGTCTGCACTGTATAACTAAGATCTGGTCTAGTGTGTGTTAGGAAATTTAATTTTCCTACTAGACTTCTGTAGTATTCTGCATCAGTGTATAAGGCACCTTCATCAACAAGAAGTTTGAGGTTCAATGGTAGAGGAGTAGCTACTGATCTGGAAGGGGGAAGATCAGCAAATTGTAAAAGTTCCCTAGTGAACTTTTGTTGAGTCAAGATGATGCCATCAGAGGTATAAGTTACTTCAATACATACCCAAGAAGTAGTGAAGCTTGCCCAAGTCTTTGATGCTGAACACAGTGTCAAGATGAGTTTTAAGAGCAGCAATGGATGATGAATCAATCCCTATGATGAGTATATCATCAACATAAACAGCAACAACAGTGAGATGGCCAGATGATCTCTTAATGAAAAGAGAATAATCATGTTTGGATTGTAGAAAACCTTGATGAGTGAGCTCACATACAAGCTTGGCAAACCATTGCCTAGAGGCTTGTTTTAAACCATATAATGATTTTTTTAGTCTGCAAACATGATTGAGAGGATGAGAAAGACCTTCTGGGAGCTTCATATAGACTTCTTCATTGAGGTCTCCATGCAAGAAGGCGTTATTGACATCCAATTGGAAGATGTCCCAACCTTTAGATGCAGCAATAGCTAATAGGCAGCGCACTGTAGTCATCTTCACAACTGGAGAAAAGGTCTCTTGATAATCAATTCCATATTTTTGAGTGAAGCCTTTAGCTACCAACCTGGCTTTGTATCTTTCCAAACTGCCATCTGCTTTAAGTTTGACTTTATAAACCCATTTACATCCAATGGGTTTTTTTCCATGTGGAAGAGGAACAATATCCCAAGTATTGTTATCAGAGAGAGCTTTTAATTCTTTTTGCATAGCATCAACCCAATTAGGATCAGTGGAAGCTTCTTTATAAGAATGTGGTTCAGATTTATTAGAGAGGGAAGAAATAAGAGAGATATGAGAAGGAGAAAGATGAACAAAGTTACATCTGTGTTGGGTAAGGTTGGATGTTTTGTGTGTAGGTAAAGTAAATTGAAAGTCATGAAAATGGGTAGGTATTTTAGGTACTCTGGAAGATTTTCTAAGAATAGGAGAAGGAGGTGGATGAGGGTGTGAGGATGTAGAAGAGGGAGATATAATAGGTGAAGGAGGATTGAGATCTGTAATGGAAGAAGGTATGTTATCTGTAATAGTAGAAAGTGTGGAGGAATCAGGTGAAGATGTAGAGAAGATGTCAGGAAGGTCATAATAGGGAAGAGAGGTAGAAGTGGTAGAAGTAGGAAGAAAGAAAGGGAAAGAAGCAGAATGAGGAGTTTTAGAAAAATGGAAGGGGAAGTGTGTCTCATGAAAATGAGGTCCCTAGTAACCTGAATTTTCATAGTGTGAAGATTGACGACTTTGTAAGCTTTTTGATGTGGTGGATATCCTAGGAACACACAAGGATGAGCTCTAGGATCAAATTTGCTCCTGTGTGGTTTCAAGGTAGAAACATAACACAGACAGCCAAAAGCTCTCAAGTGATCAACATCAGCAGGCATACCATATAACTTAAAGTAAGGAGAAGTATAATTTAAAGATTTCAAAGGTGTCCTGTTTATGATATGTGCAGTAGCAAGCACAGACTCTCCCCAATAAGAAGGAGGCAACTTGGATTGAAAAAACAAAGACCTGGCAGTCTCCAGTAAATGTCTGTGTTTTCTCTCCACAACACCATTTTGTTGTGGAGTGTGAGCACAACTTTTCTGGCAAATGATGCCCTTGGAAGAGTAAAAATGTGAGAGAGGACCTTCAGTAAGTTCCTTAGCATTGTCTGATCTTACAGCAATAACAGGTAACTATACTGAAACTAAGTGTCAGCATATGCAATAAAATTTTGCAAAACATGAGAAACATCAGATTTATTTTTTATAAAGTGTATCCAAGTACATCTTGAGAAACCATCTACAATGGTAAGAAACAATTTACAACCATTGTGAGTAATTGTCTTGTAGGGTCCCCACACATCAACATGTATTAATTGGAAAGGTGTAGTGGTTTTGATTGTGCTATGAGGGAAAGGCAACCTAGTTTGTTTGGCTACAGGACAAATTTGGCAAAAACATTATGAAATGTGGCTAAGATCAAGATCAGGTTTGATGTATTTAAGTTGGCTAAAAGGTAAGTGGCCCATTCTTAAATGCCACAACTTAGCTAGTTCATTACAAGAAGATACAATACTAGCTTGAGCAATATGAGAAGCAGAAGAGACATTAACATTCTGAAGAGTTGTAGTGCAGTACAAGCCTTGCTTCAATTTACCAAGAACTTGTGGAGGGGTTAGTTGAGGCTCCTGAATCATGCAAGAAGTAGCATTAAAAATCACTTCAGATTGCATATCCATACACAATTTGTGAATGGAAATGAGATTGAATTGAAATCCAGGTACATGTAAGACATCTTTAAGAAGAATATGGTCATTGAGTTTTACTGAACCAATTTGAGCAATAGGCACTTGACTACCATCAGGTATGGTAATGGTGGAAGAATTATCATCAAAGTTGTTATGTGACTCAAATAATGTCAAATCAGGGCAAATGTGGTCAGTTGCACCACTGTCAAGAATCCATTCAGAATTTAAGCTGGACAAAAAAGGCAGATCTTACCTGCTAAGAAGGCATTAGCAAATCTGGTAGGTTGTTGTTGTGATTGTTCTGGGTGATCAGTACCACCATATTCTTGATTTTGTTTGCTCAAAAGAGTCAACAACTGTTTGTATTGATCAACACTAAGAGTAGTATTGAGAGAATCAGAAGTAGAGTAATCAGGAGACTGAGATTCAGAAGCAACATGATCAAGATCATCAATAGACTGCACCATATTAGCACTTTTTTTGTCTTTATTCCAGGTGGAAGGAAGACCATGTAGTTTAAAGCATCTATCCACTCCATGTCCAGCAGTCTTACAATATTCATGGAACCAAGAAGATTGTACTTTCTTGGCATTAGGATAAATTTTCTGATTCACAAAATTGTTTAATGGAGGTTTAGAAAACTGAAATTGAGAACCAGGCTTAGAAAACTTATCTTGAAACTTTCTTCTATCAAAGGCAAGAGCCAAAGGTTCTTGAACAATATTACTGACTTCCTTGTGTTTTTCTTCTTGAACACAAATTCTAAAAGCAGCAGTTATTGTGGGAAGTGGTTCCATCATGAGAATGTTGGTTCTAACCATAGCAAAATCATCATTCAATTTCATAAGAAACATCAAAAGCCTCTTGGTTTGTTGTGATTTCAGAAGTTGTTGAGTTAAAGAACAGGTACATTGTGTACATTTGCATATAGGAAGAGGGTCTATGCTATCCATTTCATCCCAGATAGTCTTAATTTTAGTAAAGAAAACAGAAATAGGCTCATTCTTTTCATGCTGCAATTCATACAAGGATTCTTCTAAAGAAAATTGTTGTGTGGTGGATGTATGACCAAACCTTTCTTCCAGATCTTTCCAAAGATCTCTTGCGGTTCTGCAAAACCATACACTTTTTGCTATGTTTTTCTCTAAAGAAAAGAGAAGCCAGCCTAAAACAAGATCATTACACCGTTGCCACGCCTTGTAATTTGCATCAGATGCAGCTGGACAAGCTATGGTCCCATCAACAAATCCTAGTTTGTTTCTAGAAGATAAACTCAACAACATCGACCTCTTCCAATCATTGTAACAATTACCATCAAATAAATCATGAACAAGTTTTGTATTACTGTTGTCTGCAAGGTGAATGTAATACACACTTCCAAGAACAGTGGTAGGATCAACAGTTGTATTTGAACTAGGCATTTTATACAGAAATTGAAATTTTCAGCAAATTCAAGACAGAATTTCAACACAGATTTTGAAATTTTCAGCAAATTTAGGACAGAATTTCAACACATAAATTGAAATCCTTCAACCACAACAACAAATCTTCAACAATTTGAGCAAAGAAGATGAAGAATGATTAACAATTTCGCAAGAAAAAATCGTTAATCCTAGAATCAAGAAAAGATATTACCAGAAATCATGAAGTTTTCGCCGAAATTCATTGCAGAATCGAGCAAAAATAGCTCTGATACCATGTTATAACATCAGTGTTTTAGAACAAGATATGAGATAGAGAGAAGAAGAATGTAATAATATTGATGAATGAATTATTACAAGAGAGGAGCATAGTATTTATAGAAGGAGTCTACTGCTAATTGAGGCATAACAGAATGTCAGCTCATCATAACAGAAAGTAACTAACAAAGAGTTTGTTACATTTTATTTAAAACTTGTAAGCCAAGTTACTTATGTATCTCCAGTATCTCCAATATAACTCCCCATTTTGGCTATGTTCAGTTCACCTTATTTTTGCTTATTTCAGATCTAATCAGATCAGATCAGATCAGAAAAATAAGTTCAGATCAGATCAGTTCAGATCATGCTTATATTTAAAAATCACAATATATTTCATTACATATTAGTAAAAATTATAATAATTGAATATTAATAAAGTACTCATTGAGACGAATCAAACAAGACCCCACACGACTATATTTTTTTCTTATATATTGAGAACAATCTAAAAGATAATATCTTGTTATCAGATCAGTTCAAATCAGATCAGAAAAAATAAGTTCAGATCAGATCAGATGAGTTCAGATCAGAGAATTTCAGGTGAACTAAACATAGCCTTTCTCTATGTTTCACTTTTATTGTGAAACGGATGAAATATTTGACTATTCTTGTATATATATTGGTCTACAGTTGTGTTCTTTCAAACCATTTAACTAGTATCTCGTTATAGCAAAGTGGACTAGCGGAGTAAATTAGGAGAATACTTTCTTCAGTAGATGGTTCAGAGCACTAGATATTAGAAGTACTATATACTACCTTCGTTTCAAATTAATCTACACACTTTACTTTACGAAAAATTAAGGAAAAAGTGTAAAAGTACTTCTATGAGAAATAAACTAAAAAGGTGGAGAGAGAAACTAAAAAGTGGGTTAAAATATTAAAAAGTGAATGACATGGATGGAGAAAAAAAAGAGAAAGTAAATGTGATATATTACCAAAAATAGAAAAAGCAACCATGTATATAATAAAAAAAAAAAACAACCCAAAAAGGAAAGTGCATACATTAAAAAGAAACGAAAGTAGTACATTCCAAGATAAGCATTTGGTACTCTTATGTTAAGAGATTGGAAAATATCTAACACACTTTTAGTGTGTTGCTCTATTATAAAAAGAAACAACCCAAAAAGAAAAGTATGTAAATTTAAAAGAAATGAATACATTCCAAGATAAGCATTTGGTACCCTTATGTTAAGAGATTGGAAGATGTCTAATACACACTTTTAGTGTGTCACTCTATTATATATAGGAGTACATGTTTGAAAGGTTTACCTATGTAAGTAAAAAGTCCGACTAAATCACCCACAAGATAGTATAATAAAGCATGTGTTTCCCCAACCTATCGCCTCCTCTCTCCTTTTTTTTCTCTCTTCTCTCTCCTTCTTTTTCTCTCTTCTCTCTCCTCCGACAAAACCCTAATTTTCAACCTAGGGGCTACCACCACCCTTTTGGGCGGTGGTAAGCCCCTTTTCTCATTTTATTACTAGTTTTTTTACGTTTATGTTTCCAATAAATTTCAGTCTCTTTTTAATGGAGAGTTTTTCTACCCATATATTGGGTTATGTCTATCCATATATTGGGTTTTATCTCTCTCCATGTGAGAGTTTAGAGAATTTGTTTTTGGGTTTTTGTGTAGTTCAAGATGTTGATTTGTTGATCGAAATTGACGCGGAGTTGCAACAGAGGTCAAGATTTCGTTTACAATCACTTGAATTGAATCTAGTTCTACTTTAAAACTACAAAAAATCGACAGACCCCCTTGCAGAAGGCTGCATCAGACAGCGATGTGTAAGACAAGGGTTTTCAGAAGTGTTAAATCTACTCAACGATCGTGGTTTATCATATTAGAATTGTATTTATTTATATTGTAGATGTCGTATGACTTTGAATCAATGAATTAATATTATTTTTTTAAAAAAAGTAAAAAGTCCGACTACTTCACCATGTAGCTTGGAATGCTTATGAATGAATATTGACACGAGGCCTTACAAGGTGTCAAGGATCAGGGGTGGAGCTACCTTCATAGCTCTAGGATCATTTAACTCCAGTTGAAAATTTAAAAGTTTAAAGAATAATCTGATAATGAATTTCGATTTTTTAATTTTTTTAGTCAAATTGAAAATTTGAATCTAATAAGAACTTTTAATTTTTGTTTGACCCCACTATATTTTTCTGTAGATCTTCCATTTCATTGTGGTCGTATGATTTTTCTAAACTTGGTCTAATTACAATCAGTATAATCGTAAAGTTGCTACACTAAATGAATTTGTTAGATTGTTTTCAATCGTAAAACATCTTCATTATGCATAAATTTGAATGTTGTTTTTTTTCTAACGGGTAAATTTGATTGTTTTGTCTAGGTTTAACAGTTACAATAAAGTAGGATAAATGTGCTCATGTTTCATATGGGGAGTAATGCTACTATATATACTTAAAGAGGTTACAAAAAGCTATGGAGTTTGACACATAAATGAGCTTTTATCGCCTGCTCAGTAGGGCAAATTTCCAAACTTGCCCACAAATTTCCATTTTTTCTCTCGTGTCCGTTGGGTGGATGTTCCGGCAAACGAATTTTCATCACTTATCTCCCCATAATCATCATTGGTTCCCTTGTTACATGAAATCATCCTCCAATTTCGAACAAGTTATTTTTTTAGATGATCCGCTTTGACTTTTTAACACTATACACATACATTATTTTGACTATCTTTTATGATTTAAAAATATAGTCACATGAAATCTTATTAGATTCGTCTCAATGTATATTTTCCAAATATCAGTTTTGTATAATTTTTACTTATAAATAATTAAAGATATGAACCGTGCCTCCACAAGTGTGTCCAAAGAAAATGGATCAACTAAAAAAGAAGCGGCAAAGAAACTGTGTTCAATGTTAGACTCCCCACCCGGCCCTCACTTCAAAGCAACAAAAATTGCAGCTGAAATTCATGCTACTTTCTCTCCTCTCAACAAAGAACCTATCCCTCACACCTTTAATCAGAATCCCCCACAACCGTGGCTAAACATGTTCGTTGATGCATCCTTTACTAGTTTCTCCTCTGTTTCTTGTATTGCGGGTGTTTTATTTGAAAATGCAGGTAATTGGGTCATGGGTTTCCAAAGAAAAGTATATGCTAACAATGCCTTACATGAGGAACTTATGGGAATTCATCATGGTGCGATTATTGCGCAAGAACAAGGGGCAACACATTTAGCCATTTCTAGTGATTGCAAGAAGGCCGTCCAACTCCAACAAAATGAAATGACCAACCTTAGGGCTCGAAACTAATGTTTCCAAGAGATGAATGTCCAATTGTGCCCAGGGAAGCTCAACTTCATTGCGGATAAGATGGCAAAGGAAGGAAGAAAGGAGAATTTAGATATTAATGTAACGAGGCTTATCCCCACTCCCTAGTTACCTCTTGAACTTATAGGACGACTTTGTACTCAGGCTTTTAGCCATAACTTCCTAACTTTAATGCATCCGTTTTTCACCAAAAAAAATAGTGAAAACTGTCACAAAATTACATGACATGTAACATGTTGATGGAAGTGTAACCATCTAGCTGGAAGAACTAATCCAATTAAAGTGATAATATAAGCAAAAGAGCCAGAGAAAGAAAAGTTGTATGATACCTTGGCATTTTGTATTAAACGAAGCTGAGGAAGAACTGAAATGGCTTCGATTGTTGTAAAATACATATAGAAGAATCTGAAGATAACTTCAGATTGCCATCCAGGATGGCCTATTAATGCAACCACGGCACAGGGCACCAACTGTAAACACCACATATAACATGTCAACGGTTCATGATATAGTCTATAAATACTTGCAAGTTATCCAAGCAAAGCCTTTATTAAATCAATTGTAATGAGAATCAATTGCAAAAATTTATTTTCAGTATTCTAAAAACTGACAGATTGGTTTGGAAAATCCTATTTTCTTCATGTACGAGCCACAAGAACAATGACGTAAATGAAATTTGATCCAAATCATGTATTATCACCTCAAAATTTCACCTAATAAATAAGCTTGTTGATGTATACTACTCCCTCTGTATTTTTTTATCTTTCTCACTTAGAATCTTGACACTATTCACAAGTAGAGAGAATCTTTTAGATTTTTCTCGATATATAAGAAAAAATATAGTCATGTGGGGTCTTGTTTGATTCGTCTCAATGAGTACTTTATTAATATTCAATTATTATAATTTTTACTAATATGTAATGAAAGATATTTAACGTAGAATAAGTGCATTGGCAAACGTGCAAAGTCAAAGTAGGAAAGATAAAAAAAATACAGAGGGAGTATTACTTTCCATATGTTTTTTTATTAGCTAAGTACTTCAGATATGCACTCTACATATTGATATTGACTGATTTCTTTCATATAAGCTAACAAATAGAAAACCGGAATTTCAGATACTGGTATATTGATTACCTCATTGTATATGTAGTTTGAGCAATATAAACCATTGAATAACAAAATCAATGGCTCATATATTTTCTTTTCAAAATTCCTCCTATTTTTTCTTATCAAAATTCAATCCCTAATTTTTACTTCCACCTATATGAACTCTTGATTTTAAAATGTATAGTTCAGATACAACTGTAAAGTTTCACCAAAAGTCTAAGAGGATCCCATTGTGTATTTTCAAAATATCAATTTTCTATATTTATTTATAGAAATTAAAGATTTCAATGGTGAATTGATGACAGATGATGCATATGCATAAAAATTAGAAACGAGGGAAGAGAAAAATAAAAGATTGATGAACATAATTATGCATACCACGTAATACAAAGGCATGTTGTCAAACTTTTGCATGTAGGTGTTCTTCAACTTAAATCGCATCATATAGATGACCCATAGAGTAGATGCAAGGCTTATACAATCAAGCAAAACGTGTAATTCCTCCAACAGTGTAAAGTAACATATAATTCTCATGATCAAGAATATCATCGTGAGCTCCTGAGTCTTCAATGATAGACCTGTAAAGATCATCAAATATATATCCACACATACACAATTACTAATGGAACTTTACGGTCTTGTTTTTTCGGACTTATTTTTAGAAATAACATTTTGAAATGGGAGTAACAACCAAAAAGTTAAGGTGTTAATATATTTACATGAGGTTATCACGTACAAAAACATAAGAGTATATGACAATTGATGAAATAAGTAGGTACCAGAACAAGTTTTGGTGACAGTGAGCTTGTAAACTAAGAGTAAGATGCCAATAGCATGAGATGTTTGAGCCGCAATAAAGAAGTGAGTTTGGCTTGTCACAAAAAGTTTCAACAACAGCAGCAACACCAATGCTGCAATGACGCCCATGCTTACTTTCTGCCTCACTGATCGGCTGCGAATCCATCGCGCCACCTGCTTCAACGCCGTCGGATTTGCCGTCCTTTTATCCCCCATTAAGATCACCTGACTTGTTTGGGTTCTTGTACTAGTACTATGAACAAAAACAGAGAAAAAAGAGGGAGGGAGATATATGTTCTTTGATGGGTTAACTTTCTAGTTGAAACTTGAAAGTATACCATACCCTTGGCCACGTTAACTACATGTCTACATATAATGGAATTGAGAGTTGAGACAGACTTTTTCTAATTGAAAGGAACCATTAGCCACGTTCTATTAAGTGAAGGGGATCAGGATAAAGCTATAAAGGGTGTTTCGACAGAAATGGTGTATAAATTGGTCGCATCTATTGTAATTTTGGACAGATTAAAGTGTTTTGGGTTAATTTTTTTTTAACATTGAATTGTTTTGAGAATTGTGAATCGGATTTATAATAATTTATTGTGTATCAAACTATAAAGGGTGTTTGGACCGAAATGGTGTATAAATTGGTCGCATCTATTGTAATTTTGGACAGATTAAAGTGTTTTGGGTTAATTTTTTTTTAATATTGAATTGTTTTGAGAATTGTGAATCGGGTTTATAATAATTTATTGTGTATCAAACTGATTTTATTACACAAAAATAACCTATATCAAGAAAAAAAAATCATATTATACGAAAACTGACTATATCACAAAATCGACTATGTATACGAAAACTGACTATCTAAAAACTAATTATATTAACGAAAACTGATCACATCAAATGAAAACTGATTACATCACATGATTTTCAATGCACAATAAGTTATCATAACTCTAGTCTATGTAAGTTTAATAATTGAGAATTTATCTTCTAAAAAATACAAAAAGTGCTATTTTGATCGCAAATAGACAAATGTGCATATGGATATAAAGTTGTCGTTTCCCTTAACTAATTCATGGGATATGAACTGGATTTTCTCTGAATGATCTCAGGTACGAGTCATGAAGGTTTATTTTTTTTGTTTTCTTTTCCGGAAAGAATATTTGCGATTCTTCCATGGGTGGGATTTCAGATTTCCTCTATTTATTATATAAATTAGAAAGATCTGATTGGATATATAATAAGAGGGTAGGTAGAAATTGTTCATTTGTGCTAAACATGATCTGCATACACATAAATTCCCCATTTCATTTAGTCTTAACTTGATAAATTAAGATTATCTTCATTTTCATGTCTTAGCACTTCAGTTTGATTGTGTTTTGTGACACTTGAATTATCAGAAAAATAATAATTCCCCAAGCACTCCCTATTTGTCTCTCCTTTGTTATTTCACTTATTTCAATTGGTAGATGGTGGACTCGTGTTTACCATCTAATTTGCGCACTTATTTGCGTCAACATTCTTTATGCCTTTTACACGGTCTTTTAGAATGTCCCGAAGTCGGATTTCCGTGTATTAAACATGACGACTTGAATTCAACCAGAATTTATCGTACCCCAACAAAAGGGACAAAATAGCAGGTTGAGCAACAATGTCCTGACCCGAAATGATAGCTTTAGCCATGAACATTGTTCAAAAGAGTTCCCCTCAAGAGGAAATATCTGGAAATTGAATCGAATAATCCATTAATGGACATGGGTTTCCCTCAAAACAGTGGTCACAGACTCCTTAATTACTGTTATTCACACGATTAGTCGATCATACTCCTAGCTAGATTAGCTGTTCAAGATCAAAGTATGGATCAGTACGTCTGACCATACACTTTCTCCTACAGATCAAGGGGAGGCAAGAGTATAGAATGTATAGTTGTATACTAAATCATACAACATAAGTTTTATTACTTTTATTCCAAACATACACGGGCTGCTTCAAGTTCGGGTTGGACCTTTTGGCTTTTTGTCACCCTATTTCTTTCACATATGCTCATGTAATGTATATATACACAAATCGGATCCATAATGCTCATCGCCTAATTAATGATAGCTGAGGAAGAGCAAAACCTTATCTAACAGAGATATCTTAGTCTGAAAGTGTACGAGCTTTACCGTAGCCAACATGGAGAGGACTCGGATCGTTCATCATGCCGCACCAAAAGCTACTTTATTACTCATTGAGCAGCAAAATGAACTTAGGCGCACACCATTCCGTTCTTTTTTTTTTTTTTGGCGGGAGGAGGCAAGGAAGAGGTTTAGCTGGTGGCAGTGAGCAGAAAGAAAGAATATCACATACTCGAGCATCTTGATGAAGATAATTTATTGATGCAGCTCCCTATATACATATTCCAACTTCAGACCAATGAAGGTAGTCTCATCAAGCGCTGTCCATCCATTACACTGTAAAAATCATTCTCTTTAAGAATTTGTAATTTTTAACCAAAGAAAGTAGGGAAAAACAAAACAAACAAGGACAGTTATAAAAATCATGCTAGAGTGGCTAGGAGGAATATGTGTCAACAAGTAAAATATCAATTTATGTTCGATGTGGGATGATAAGAAATTTAGCATTTAGACATATATCAAACAAATAGACTCCCTGTAACCAGAAAAATTATAGTTGTCACTTTGTCACTACATCGTGCTCACCCTTCTTTTTTTTCATGTTGGTTTGTGAGGGCTTCAAAAGCTCATTGAAGTGTTCTGTTTTTTCTGTTCTAGTATGAACTTGCTTAAGATTATAAAACTTCACCAACAATGACGTGGGATATTTTTTTAGTAGTTACCTCTTGACATAGTAATAACAGAAATCGGCCAGGATGAAAGTTTGAACCACCTCAGCGATAAGTGTTAGTAGTATGTATAGGTGGCCTCGCCCTATTTCTGTCAGCAATCCTCCTTTGGTGTCAATAAGCTGCATCCAGTTGAATATATGGCATTAAGAGACTAGGAACCACAACGAAATTTTAACGTAACACAATATAACATAAAGATATGCTTCCATTCTACAACAAATGCAAATCTATGCAGTATTCATACCATGATTATCCAATTTGCACATACGAAAAATCTTGCAACACCCAAGGCAAAGACATAATGGGAAGTAAATGGTTCAACCATCTGCAACACAAAATTAGAAGGGCCAAAAAGAAAAATGTTAGGCCACTCAAGGACCAATATAGATATTAGCAAAAGAAGCTATATATAATAAAGGGGAACTTAAGTTCTAAGAGAATCTGATCACTATCACACAAGTTCTCGAAGACCGTCAATGGCTTCACTCTGTGAGTGAGAATGAACCGATGAAGGAACATACTCATCTTTCTCCAACAACACGTGGGGCTATGTCCCTCCAACTCCTCAAAGATAGTTGGTGCAAGCAAATATTTGGGGTGAAACAAAATCCTGATGGCATTGTCGAGAGATATAAAGTACAAATCTTACCCACCGCCAAAGGGTTCCATCAACGACCTGTCATTGATCAGTCTAAAACGTTCCACCCCTTCATGGTTGTTCGTCATCTTTACTTGACATAACAATGCCTCCCTTCAAGGAACTCTCACCAAGGATGTTGTCATAGCCCAAACCCCCGTGGATTCATTGACCAAACCTACTCTACCCCATCGTCCCCATGTCTCGATGAATTAACTCGTTTCTATATGATTATGGCTTCTGCAACTCCATCTACCTCTTGGTCTCTGTTGACGAAATTATAGTCACTAGACCATCCCTCCATGCCTTAAAAACGTTTCATTATTGTACCACTCTTACATCTCCACTTTTCCTTAATGGACCTAGGCTGCCTATTTTTTTGGTTCTGAAGTTGTCCACCACCCAACTGATTCTTCTATCATCCAAAAAAATATATCTCCAACCTCTTCTCTCAAATAATGTTTATGCTGAAACGGTTGAAACCCAAATGTCTCCTAACCTAGCACTCACCATCGCCTTTTCCCTCTCCCAAACCCAACTAGATACCGAGCCTTAGCTAATTACCAATATCTGACCGGACCAAAATAAATAAATTATCTCAATATACTCATTGTTCATTAAAATTTCATCAGAAGGCTCGCAGAAAGTTATTTCATCTCAATGACACCTCTCCTCATGGGCCCATGCTTCACAGCAATTACAATTACAAGCAATTAGTGGCAATGATTGAAGGTAAGTAAAGATAACATCTCTAATGCTAGGTTTAATCTATATGTTGGCTGCAATCCCATCTCTCGAGCCTCCAAAAAGCAAGGGTGTTACCACCACAAGCGACTACAAAGCAGAACATCGGGGACTTGAAAGTCCCTTTGCAACACCATTACTACACTAGAATAAAAACTTATTCTACTATTCTCACTTCCAGACTTTCTGATTTTCACTTATTTTAAATTTCTGTCTTGTTTCAGAACTGGACCTGGCTGCCTACGCATAGCACAGATTTACCAGATTGCTGATGCACATACAAACTGCTCTGCGGAGGTGCAAACATGCTTTCAGGTATTGTTAGACAAGATCAGATTGTCAAAGTTCATCTTTCTATCTAATTTGTTAAGTAGTTGAATCAATCTCTTATCACCTCTTATATAAGGCTTAACTTGGTTGTGTAAACCACAGACTACTTATGTATGCTATTTATAGAGATTCAACACTATTTAAAATGGTTGCGCTTTTCTAAACCCTTATAACTAGCAAAAGAAGCTGCAGATAAATTATGGGGAACAAAAAGATAAGAAAAAAAAAATCTCATGTGGTCAAGATGAAAATTCTGTGAAATTAAGAGTATAGCTACGGAAAATGCTTTTAACTTCTACTGCTAGCATAAATTGAACTCCGGTATGCCATCTCAACACAGTGAAGAATGCTTGTGTTCAAACTTGAACTGCTACCACGTGTGAGCTTGATGCATTTGTTATTTTTTTTTTTTGATGCTGAAGCTCATCTCAACTTTAGTAGTTGATATAAACTACAATATATTCATATAAGTAGTAAAAGGGTAGTCAAAGTAACCAACTGGCCTAACTAAACTCCAATTGCATATCCTTGCCAAGTCCATTATCAAAATCATCCATACTATTCTCCTCTGGTACCTTAACCTTCAATGATGAAAGCTTGGAGAACTCTCTGTGAACTGGATCTGGTGGTTGTCCGGCCATTATCAATTTCACACGGTCACCTGCACAGACTGCCGGTTTAATCACCAGACCTACCAGCCTGGTCCACTGTGAGATACACTCACCACCAAATTAACACCACCCACACCTCCCACTTTCATGGTTCTGAACATGGGAGATTCTAGGGCATATTGTTACCTGACTACACAAAGACTCTTGTAAATAGGAAAATTTGCTATTTCCCTAATATCTCTTATATATTACACTGACACACCCATCACCCGGGAAGATTGTGGTACAAAACCCCAGCCAAAAGTTTCTGATTCTCTTTTGCCTCTCTCTCCTCTAACATTTGTCCTTCTTCCTCGAGCTAATTCTAATTAAAATGTAATGCAGTACCAATAATACCCCTATCATTTGGCCAGATCATTACTATGAATTAGATTGATATAGTCACAAAATTGCAATTAATCTATAAAATTCAGCTCATACAAAGGTTGCTTGAATGAATTTTTTTACATTAAGTCAGATTAGCAAATCAAACATCTAGAAATAATATAAATAAGTGATCAACGATGCTAGGCAAGTGGCAGTAATTAATGACAAATTTTAAGCATATAAGTGTCAGTGTGCAAGTAACTTCTTGTAGTTGAAGAGCTCAATAATAATACTAATTTGAGCCTAACCAGTTTACCAACTCAAATTTGAGCTTTGTCAGAATCTGACTTCAGTAGCTGCCTAATTGATTAAAAGTATCAAATCTATTAATACAGTACCTTCGCATTTTGTATCAACTGCAGCTGAGGGAGCACTGAAACAGCTTCAACTGACTTACAATACATATAGAAGAGTCCAATAAATCCAATTCCAGGATTGCCAATTAAGCCAACAACAGCACAAGGTACCAGCTATAAACAAAAGTAACATGTCAGTATGTCACTATTATTCAGGATTAGTAATTTCTGTAGAGGTTGACATTGCAACAGTTGTCCATTGAAACAATATGGTGCAATTGCAGCCACTGGAGCGGGTAGATCCAAGCCCATCAACCCGGAGTACAATCCAGGTCAAGCCTGGTCAACCTAGTAGGTGGTTGGGGGCAAGCTTTAATCCACCAACTTGCTTTGATCTGGCCCACCTTGGCACCTTGACCAAACCTAGTTAACATGGATGTTTTAAGCCAAATTCCTTTAGAAATCTCAAAAAAAATCCTACCAATTTTTAACCCGCCTCACCCGCATTACTTAGTGCACAGTCTTGTGTCTGGTTTCTCAACCCAACTCAACCAATCCAAAGGCACATTTGTCAGGAACATTTCTGCAAGGCAACAGATTTTTATATATTTGTATTCTATATTTGTACTCCCTCATTTCCAAAAATACTTGCGTAGTTTTTTCTTTTCTAATTTTTAGATGTCCCAAAAAAACATTTCACTTTTCTTTATAGTTATATTCCTCTGCTCATTATCCTAGTCCCTACTCATTCTGTCAATCTGTTAATTTACTTTCACTTACTTTTTTCATCTTTTTAATCTCAGTGCCCACTTCCAAATCCTTTGCAGTATATTTTCAACAACAAAGCAACCATGTCAATTTTTGTGAGACAAGGAGAAATATTTGTTGATTTTCACTTTGAAGTACATTAGTATCCTATGAATATGTCACCATTTCTCACTTGTTTAGAAAATCAAATATTCTAGTGTAGTATTTAATTGTGGTCATGTGTCAATGACTATCAAATACGTCCTCTGATCTTTATTAATTGCGACAATTAGATTTTCACGCTATTTCACACACAACCCTATCACCATCCATTGTGATTTTTACGTACGGAAAAATATAATCATGTGAGTTCTTGTTAGATTTGTCTCGATATACTTTGAATATATCAATTATAATTTTTACTAAAAGGTAATTAAAGATATTAATGGTAAAAGTTGTATATTGGCAAACGTGAAAACTCAAATGTTGCAATAAATAAAGAATGGATGAAGTATAAAACAAATGACTTATTGAGAAAGCCAAAAAACAAGTATCAAAATTTTCAAGTATCAAAATTTGAATAAGAATAACATTGCTTACCACATAATACAAAGGCATATTATCAAGCTCTTGCATGTAGGTGCTCTTCAACTTAAATCGAATCATGTAGATCATCCAAAGAGTACATACAAGGGTTAGAGAATCAAGTACAATATAAACATCGCGTATGTGCTCAAAATGACATATGATTCTCATGAATAAGAATACAGCCGTAAGCTCCTGAGTCTTCAATGATAAACCTGGAGATCATCAAGAGAATACACACGTAGTACTTACTATAAGGTGTGTATATACATAGAGTAGTATGAATTATGGACTAAATTGAACAACACTTTTGATTGTTGGTGATTGCGAAGTAGAACAAGAGATTAGCATTTAACCTTATCCAGCTATGGCTACCATATTAGTTTTTAAGAATTAGTCAAAATAGTGTTTAATTAGATTTCTTTTAGACTATGTTATGTTCAACTTATTTTAACTTATTCCAGAAAAAATAAAATCTTATAAGCTAAGATAAAATAAAATAAAATAAGATGTTAGACAACACAATAAACTATCTTATAAGATAAGATAAGATAAGAAAAGTCAAGATCAGATAATATAAGATAAGACAAAATAAGTTGAATCAAACGGACCCTTGGTGTCAACCTTCCAAGATTTCTATCCTTAAAAGGTTTAATCTATCTTCCAAGATTAGTACATAATTAGCGCTAAACTAAAGGACTATTCTCTTCAACTTATTTACTACTCCCTCCGTTTATTTTAATTTACACACTTTATACTTTGACACCATTCACACCCTTCGCTTTGAGTATTATTTGTGATTTATACATAAGAAAGCATAGAATCAAGTGCGATCTTGTTAGATTCATCTCAACATATTATTTTTAATACATCAACTTTTAGATTTTTACTCATTAATAATCTGAATTAAAAATAAACAAAGGTAAGAATTATTTGAAAATTACTTTTTCTAAATAAATTTGAATTTTATGGTGGTAATAATCATAGGGAGTATCTGATGCATCTTTACATGTAAATACTCTGGTTTATATATTTTGTCATAGCTAACATAAAATAGTCAAAGCCAATTTCTCTTCAAAGTTTAAATCCAAAAAATGATTTTTGTAAGTACTAGAATTTTTAAGCACATACTCCCTCTGTTTCATTTTAATTGTTACACTTTGACATTTTACACTATTCACAAATTGCACTTTGACCCTTATTTGTGATTTATACGTGAATAAAAATATAGTCATGTGGGATCTTGTTAGATTCGTCTTGGTATGTATTTTATTAATGTGTACTTTTTATAATTTTTACAATTTCAAAACTAGAGATATACTCCCTGCGTTTCCTCAAGATCATCCCTCTTTCCGTCTAAGTGCGTTTCCAAAAGATCTTCCCTCTTTTACTTTATTCCTTATTTGAAATTTTTTTCTCCTTTTTACCCTCTCATGTTCCTATCACATATTTCAGCACATAACTTTGACCATTATATATTAATTATCTATGAATAATAATAAATACATATGAAGATACAAATTAAGAAAAATTCAATACTCCATCCGTTCCTTATTAATGTTCCTAGTTTGATTAGAACATTTGTCAATACATATCTTTGATATTATTAAAGTACTCATTGAAACGAATCAAATAAGACTCTACATGATTATGTTTTTTCTTATATATTGAGAAAAATTTAGAAGGTACTACGTAATTTTAAATAGCGACAAAATTTTTATTAGTAACATCAATAAGAAACGGCGGGAGTAACATTTTACATAATAACATTTCTTTTGAATAAAGTCAAAAAGTTATGGTAAGTAATAAAAAGACTCATACTAAAATTTGTAGTTTATATAAATTCTTACATCAATAAAATTTTTGGGACTTTAGACTAAAGTTTTATGTGAGGGCAGAGGGGAATGGAGACTAGGACCAGAAACACGATTTTTGGGATTTCAAAGATGAGGTGATTGTCTTTCCAATATAGTAGGGTTAGCAATAAATGTTTTAGATAATTGAGTATATTAGTTGTGGGTAGGTTGTTAGGAAATTAATTGATGGTAGTTGGCACTTGGGAGTAGTTGATGCATGTAGTTAAACTAACAAAGGTATATTAGATTTTTTTTTTCTCCTCTTTTTAGTTATATATATATATATAAGGCTGTTACAGTTTATTTCCATAATTTCTGAATAGAAAAAATTTTCAAATAAAAAAGATCAAACGATTAAGGATCTGTTATCCCCAACTTATTCAGTGCAATTCAATTCACTTGCAATCAGTTCGATTCGGTTCGGTTCAATTCAATTCAGCTCCAATTATCATTTTTATCAGTTATAATTTAATTCATTTCGGTTCAGTTGAGTTGCAATCAGTTTAGTTCAATTGCAATCAGTTCAGTTATTTTATGTCGAAGAAAACGACCCCTAAGGAAAAATTTGTATTTACAAACAATATCTTTGTCAATAATAATAAATTTCTACTTGACCTTCTACATAAAATACTTTGCTAGCAAAACAATGTCAAATACAATAATCCTTTTTTTTTTGTTGAAAACGAATCAAATAAAATATTTTCTCATTTATTTTGGGACATAAAATACTTAAAACACCTGTTCCATGCTCTGTATACAATCCAAACGTACCATACTTGAAAATTGACATGTGAACGACTACTTTATTACGTATTGGACCCCTATCTTCTCCCTATTGGCAATCAAGTGTAATAACAATATAAGATTTTTAAACTAAAAATTAAGAATAATTCAGAAATTTTCCACTAAAGAATGTCAACTGAGATTTCTTGCATGAAGCAATTGTCTACCAAAGTTGAAGCAATTGTCTACCAAAGTTGAAGCAATTATCTACCAAAGTGGACAATTTTATGTGTTACGGAAGAATCATCCTCCAAATAACTCTAAGGGGGCGTTTGATTAATATAGCGGTATGGGTTTAGAATCAGGAATGAAACCAAAGTGGTATAGGTTTGGAACTTGATATCAAATAGGCTAATACCATGTGTTTGGTTTTATTTGGGAATGAATTTTTTTTTTCTATTTAGGTATTGGCATGAGCCATAGCCACCTGTCTCTTAGATTTCTAAACCTCATACCTTATGAGTTTGAGGTATTAGTTTCAAATCTATTAATTTTGTAAACAAACACTAAGTATGGATTTTGCTCATTCTAAAATCTAAACCCATCCCTCATACTATAATCATATGAACCAAACACCTCCTAATACGGTGGGTTTACTCATAGTTCCAAGTTTTATGAGAGTGAGGATAGCTCGTTGTTAGGTATACATTCCTTCCCCGTTTCGGACTTCGGAGATCCTGGGATCAATTCTTATTATTTGTCTTTGTCGCTTTCTAAAAACCAATAACAAAATTCCAACTTTATAGTGTATGCTAGACAATACATTACTCTAACTACTGTAGGACAGAAAGTGTACATAAAAAAATAGCAGGAAAACCTAGAAACTCAATTTGAAGCTAAATAAAAAGAGAGGAGCAAAAGTAGTTAAATTGAAGGGGGGAGGATGAAGAAGAATAGAAGAAATGATACCAGAACAAGTTTTGGTGATTGTGAGTTTGTAAATCAAGACTAAAATTCCAATGGAGTGAGCAAGTTGAGCAGCAACATAAAAGTAGGTGTAATTTCTGATGAACACCTTCATTAAAATGAGAAGAATTAAGGCAGAAATGGAGGCCAAGCTAACTTGTTGTCTCACTGATCGACTTCGAATCCATCTGGAAAGTTGCTTCACTGCCGTCGGAGTTGCTCTTTTGTCTCCCATGCTCGCTTTAGAGAGAGAAATGGTTTAGTTTTTTTCTTGTGTCAAACAAAATTAATTGGTTTAATTTCAACAAGAAGCTTTTATGACTTTCGGAAATTGGGTTACTAGTAGAGACTAGAGAGGTTTTATACGCCTTGAGGAAGTACTAACATTTAATCATGGATTCATGGCCTCATGGTCATGGGTATTGATTGGGGGTATTGTGGGGTTACATTGGATTCTCACCGGAGGTTTTTGGTGGTTTTTGCTGAAAATTGGTTCTTGAAATGGTAAAATTGATAATAATTTAGGTGCGATTTCTTCCCCTTATAGAATACAATAACTAGTTTTTCGTCCCGTGTTATGTCACGAGTAATTATAATAGTATTCATTTATTAACATTTTACTCTATTAATATAAAACCAAACATTACTTAGTTTGGTGGTTAATACTTTAGTGTATAAGCTTAATGTCATGAGCTCAAATCTTATGAGATGCATTTTCTGTTCCTTTTTTACTGTATACGTGTTTACATAAAGTAAACACTCTAGGTGATAGTGTCACGTGGCATAGTTCGTTGCTTAGGAACGTCTTTTAATATATTAGTATTACTTTCTCCGAAACAAAAAGATATGCAGCATTTGCCATTTTGGGGCATAACACAAAAAATACAATACTTTAAAACTTTTTAATTTTAGTTTTAAAAAAAAATTCAACATATTTACAACAATATCATTACTAAAAATCCCTAAAATATCATCACCACTCACTATCCCACATTACATTACTAACCTAAATAAACCAACCCCTTAATGATTCCCACCAAAATTAAACATCTAACCTATCCCTCTCTCCAAAATCAAAAATAAAAAACCTTCAACTACCCCCATCCCCCATTTATGATCTGCAATAACTTTCCCCCCAACTTCCTAGATCAGGATCCTAAACTCTTCCCCCCTTTAAATTATCCCTAATTTCCCAAAAATGCCAAATCCAATATGTACTCTCCTCTTCTCTTATCTTCTTCCTCAAGCGGCGAATTCTTTCTCTCCTTCTCCCCTCCATCTTACACTGTCCTTGTTTCTCATAATTTTCTAGCCAAAATGGTTAACCTTGTGCCCCTTAGAACAATTCTTGCAATGGAAAAAGATCTGGGTAGGAAAAATCTCCTGAATCTGTGTGATCAACTTTTTGCAGCATTGGATTTCGCGCACTTCACTTGCCGATACGAAAGTCGCGAGGCTGCACAACAATTGAGTCCTGAAGCGGTTGCGGCTTTAAGGGTAGCCATTGACAGCATCAATGAGGCTAAAAAGTTGGAGTGTACCGTGATATGTGGTTTGCCTACAGTGGGTTAGTCGGAGTTTGAGTTTATGGAGCGTAGATCTGGGGGGAAAAGGCAAGAAACCAAAACTTAAGTCCCCAAAACCCAATGCCTACTCGGTTTTCTAAGTGTTAGTACTTGCGCAAAACAAGAGGGGTTGGGGTGAAAATTACTAAACCTTCTTTGCTAGTTGAGGAGAAAGAAGAAGTGAAAATTTCCCCCTCAAGTGACGATTCCTCCATTCAAATTTTGGGATCTATGCCTAATTCTAATTTTGTGTATTCTGATTCTGATGCTTATGGAGGTCATGATCATGTTTTTATTCTGTCATCTGACGATGAGTCCCATAACAAATCAGAGACTATCATATTTACTTTGGTAGAGGAACCCAGATAAGTTTAAGACTAATCTCTAACTTTCGCATATTTTTGTTGTTTTGTTGATGTGGAATTATGTTTATGTGGGTGTGTATGATCGGTCGCATTTTGTTGGATTTACGTGTGGGATTAGGTTATGTTGTTCTGGGATTATGCATTTTGTTGGTCTGGGATTATGATTTTTGTTGTGGCTCTTGGATTCGATTGGAGGACGGATTCTGTTGAATGTAGGATCCATTTGGGTTGCTATTGGATTATTTTTCGTTGTTGTTGGATGGTTGGTTGTTGCTGTTTGATTATTATTTGTGATGATGTTGGATTATTTTGTGGGGCTGTTGTATTTTTATTTGTGATGGTGTTGGATACATTTTTGTTGTTGTTGGATTATTATTTGTGATGATATTGGATTTTTGTGTGGCTGTTGGATTTTTAGTTGTGATGGTGTTGGATTATTTTGTGTGGCTGTTGGATTAGATTGGATGATGGAATTTGTTGCATATTGGATTCATTTGGGTTGTTGTTGGATTACTTTTTGTTTATGTTGGATTGGATGTTGTGATTGTTGGTTTGGATTGGATTGGATTGGAGGATTGAATTTGTTTGTCATATGTGATGTTGGGGTTTGATTTCTTCACTAGGGGAAAAATGAAGAAGGGCTGCGCTAAAAATGACCTGTAGGGCTGCGCTTTTTAAGCGCAGCCCTTTCAAGCGCAGCCCTTCACTTTTCAAGTAGGGCTGCGCTAGTAAAGCGCAGCCCTTCACAACAAAGGGCTGCGCTTTTTACTAAAAAGCGCAGCCCTTCAAGCTTGAAGGGCTGCGCTTTTTAGTAAAAAACGCAGCCCTTTTGACCAAAAAAAAAATAAAAAAAAATTTTTTTTTTTTGCATTTTTTATATAGAGAAATATTACGAACAACAACATAATTGACATTAAACACCATATACAAACACAATTCATTATCCGCCATCACCATTTGCGCAAAAATAAAACAGAAACAATACAACAAAAAACCAAAAGTAATAACTGCAGCAAAATATTCAACAAAATCACCAAAATAAAAAATATCCTAAAAAATTACAAAAGAATTACAAAAAATTACATAGTAATTACAAAAACGAATTGAATACAAATCAAAAAAAAGAAATTAATATCCCGAAAAGAAAAACCGAAATAAATTACATCACAATTACAAAACAACAAAATCAGAAACGAAAAATGTAACAAAAAATAAATGAAAATGAAAAAAATGAAGAAAAAACCCTAAAATTATAGATCTGAAATTGTTGCAACGAACGACTGGAAATAGAAAAAAAAGGAACGAAAAATAGAACAAAAATGAAAAAAGATGAACGAAAATGAACAAAAATGCAAAAAAAAAACCCTAAAATTATAGATCTGAAGACCAACTCATCGGGGTTGATGGCGACGGTGGTTGTTTTTGTTGTGAGGAGACGAACGAAGGAGATGCTGAAGTGCAGACGAACCGGTGTTTGTCACGGACTCACGGTGTACTTGCAATTTCTTGAAATGCAGACGAACGAAGGAGGGGATTTCTCAAACATCCTCAAATAAACCATTTGCAGACGAACGAAGGAGGGAATTTCTCGAAATGCAGTAGCATTTGACAGCATGAGTGTAAAAGGGAAGAGAGAGAAGAGGGGGGGCGCATGAGAGAGAAGAGGGGGGCGCATGAGAGAGAAGAGGGGGGAGCGTATGAGAGAGAAGAGAGAGAAGAGGGGGGAGCGTATGAGAGAGAAGAGAGAGAAGAGGGGGGCGTACGAGATGCGTGCTGTGAGCGAGGGTTGCTGAAGTTTATTATTAGCGCGCGGCTTTTATTTTAAGGCCCAATAGGGCTGCGCCTGTTAAAAAAAGCGCAGCCCTATAAAATTGAAGGGCTGCGCTTTTTTAAAAAGCGCAGCCCTTCTAATTGAAGGGCTGCGCTTTTCTACAAAAGCGCAGCCCTTCTGTTAGGTAGGGCTGCGCTTTTGTAGAAAAGCGCAGCCCTATAAAGGGCTGCGCTTATATAAAAAGCGCAGCCCTTCCTGCGCAGCCCTTCTTTTTTTTTCCCCTAGTGCTTGCTCTTACTGTTGCATACGTCCTTATATGTGGTAAATATGTATGAGTCCCTGCTGGAGAAGCCATTGTTGGATGATGTTGTGTGTGTGCGCATGTAAGAATAAAACCTCGAAAACATAATCAAACACAACAAAATCAACAAAAATACATAACAACTTTCATTCAACAATTAATCAAAACATTAAGGATCCAAAAATATACCAGATAAGCTATGCTCCCTTGAGTGTTGATGGTAGCATGGAAAACAACATACTCCATATCCTTCAAGGTACAAACCACATCGAACAAGAGCTTAGGCCGATCCTTACACTGAATATTCACAACCGAGTACCCTCTCTTAATCCAATTCTGAACATTAACATCAGGGAAATCATATTTCACAGAGCTAGTCGATGTAGTTCTCTCATAATCGCGATCATCAAACATCATTTGATGAAGCCTTCGCTCAGTATGAGTAACCGTCATCGAAACAATACTTTTGGCACTCCTAATATCATTATCTCCCTTAAGAACCGGCCTTAATCTCGCCTCGATTCTCCTTATCCGGGGCCTTTGAAATGCAAACCCTCCCAACCGAAAATCCCAATATCAAAACGAAAATGAAAAAAAAGGAACGAAAATAAAAAAACGAACGGAAATGAAAAAAAAGGGAATGAAAATGAAAAAAAATGAACGAAAATGAACAAAAATGAAAAAAAAAGCGAACGTAAATACAAAAGAGAAAAATTATAGATATGAAATTACATGAACATTAATCAAAACAAAGATCAAGAAATTAAAGATCTGAAAACGAAAAATCATCACTTGTTGTTGTCGTTGCTTAAGCGGAGTTCGACGACGATAAAAAGATGGCCGGAGTTCGACCGGCAGAGAAAAGGACGAATGACGAGCAACAGCGCGGTGCGGCAAAGCGGCGCAGGTCAACAAACGACGAACACTCATTGAGAGGAGAAGGAACGAATATTCGCTGCCGTTGGAGGGTGAGAGAGAACGAATATTTGTTGTTGTGGAAGGAGGGAGAAGGAAGGAGGGTGAGAGGAACAGAGAAGGGAGAAGGAAGGACGTGAGAGAGGAGAGAGAATGAGGGAGAGGAGAAGGAAGGAGAATGAGCTCGTTTAATATGTTAAGCCCGCGATTAGTTCCTTTCAAAATTGTTTTTAAAAAAAGCCCATAAAGGGCTATGTTTTTTAAAAAACGCAACCCTATATTACTTATAAGGTTGCGGTTTTTGGGCTAACCGTAGCCCTTCACTAAGAAGGGTTGCGTTTTTTAAAAAACGCAATCCTTTCATTTTTTTCCTCTAGTGTTAAGCATGCATTCAAAAGGTTAATAACAACACATTTCTTCCCAACCATTGAGTCCCATTAACAATTGGCGAACATAGACATCAGATACTTTCCATTAAGTTCACTCTTACTATTAGGATCAACAAAATAATTGTAACTAGTGACTATCATCACGTAACTACAAAAAGGACCTTCTAACCACTACAGTTAACCTAACAAAAAGGAATGTTTAACTTGAAGGTTTAAAATCTAGGTAAGTGAACAAAAAGGGGCTTACACAATTTAGCTTAACCTTCATCAAAAGTGGTTTAAAAGGGCAGTCATCATCATGCTTCTTTTGATTTGCATCAACTTCTATGTCTTCTTCCATTGATTTTGAAAAATTAGTTGTGATTACATTAAGATATGCAACAGCTTCATCAATGATTTCTTGATCAACTTCAACATTCTCCTTTAGTAATCACAACCTTTCCAACCTATCCTTCCCCATATGTGGATTCTTGTAGTTTTTCCCTCTCTTGACCTTTAGAGTTCTACCATTACATGTTGTAAATTAATCCATGTGTACCTAATTAGATTATGATCAAAGTTTGCAAATGATAGGTTAACTTGCTCAATCAACTCATCCAATTTTTTAGGAAATGATTGGTATTGCAAACTTTGAAAAGCCCCAAAAAGAGCTAAATCTAGGATCTTGAAGTCAGGAGACTATGGTGGTTGGACAATTAGGTGAATGTTAAACCCATTTTGGCTTGCGGCATTTCCAAATTCCACATCATCATCATTTAGGTGTGGCCTTGCATTATCATGTTGAATGAAGATGTCCCTGCACATCCCTTTTGGCCATTTTGTCATGATGCTTGGTAGCACATTCCTCAGCAGCATATCTCTGATTACAGTCTTAGTCACATTTTGTATTGCCTTGGTCTCAAGTGTCCTAGCTTCTCTGTTTTTGCTTCTCTTCTTTGCTCTTTTCCTGAGCACAAATGAGAATATTCCAAATTTACCATCATGTATCATCACACCTTGTTCATTAAATAAGGGCCTTGATCTAACACCCATGAACATTGCCTTGATCTTGTACCTTTTTTACATGCATACTCTCTATGGATCAATTTCTGATGGTAGCAGCTAAAACCTTCTCTTGTCAGGATTTAAGTAAAACCATTTTTCATCAATATGAACAATGTTGTTCATATGATGAAGCATGGTTTGCTAAACACTGTTGCATAGTCAATGTGCTTGAGTATCCACTGCCTTCTCTTGTCAGGATTTAAGTAAAACCTTGCCTGTCACTAGTGGTTGGTTGTTGTTTGTGTGCACCTAGCTTTCCTGCTTTCAGCAACCTAAAAATCTTCATGTGTGAGCACTTTAAATAGCCTGCTTATACTCTGTAAGTACACCTCATATGAAGGGGGGCTGATTGTAGCCACTTCTCATAAACTTCTTGTGCTTTCCTCCCCGACTTCCCCTTTTTTTGGACTTGACATCAATGGCTTCTCCTCTTGCTCTTTGTTATTCTGCTTCTTTGAAAATTCTGAAAATCGTACTTTTATGCACCCCAACTTGTTTAGCAACCCATGAAATTTTCCCACATGGTTACTTCCCGTTTTCCAACATGCCAAGAAGCTAAAAACTTATGTAACCTATTTGATTGTTTGTTAAATTTCCAATTTTTTTTTTCTAATAAATGCATTGACCCACATTTCCCCTTTAGTAGGTGTGGGTGCTCCTAACCCCTCTTCATCAAGTAGCTGATCTATTCCAAAGAATGCATTTGCTTCATCCATTTTGGCTGATTTTTTTTTGCTCGGATGAAGGTGCTACTATTGTTGTTGTGTTTTTTTTGGGGTTTAAAGAAGATGAAGATAGAACTGTGTCAGTAAAGTGTGTGCTGATGATTAATTTCAAATTTAACTTAAGCCATGGTGGGCTGATTTTTGTTGTGTACTGAAACAATGAATTTCTTGTGGGTTCCTCTCCTTATATAGAGGGAGGTGTAAACAGTAGATGTGATTAACTTTGAAATGGTGGGAAACTTTGAAATTTTAATCGTTGACTAAAAGTTTAAAATTTGTGTTATATGATGTGATTATCATTGTTTTCTTAGTTACAAATGGCTCCTAAAATTTGGCATGGTTGAAAGGTTTATGGTGGCAGCTGAAAAAAATGGCGCCTAATTTTTGCCTCCAAAATTTCCCCCCAAAAAACTTGAGTAAAATCAGATGGAAAGTACAAAAAGTGGATCCTGTACATTCTCTCTCCGCAAAAGCAAAAAAAAACCCCCCCAAAAGTGGCGCCTATAAACCCCACACGAAAAAATGGTCCCCCTTTTTTCTCTCTCCTCCTTTTCAGTAATTCACCCCTCTTAATACAAATACCAAATTTTGACCAGGAGTCTGTGTCGAGAGGAAATGTTACAATAATATTGTTACGGAGGAAGTAGATTACTTCAAATTAGTTTGGATAAGGTTTAATAAGTTTCATCCATGTCCAATCAATTCGAATAAATCTGAAACAGGTCTAATAAGTTTCAAAAAATCAATAACAAATAAATTAACGTTAAAATCTAATTGGTGGTTGATTATTATTAGAAAAACAATATGTTAATAATTAGCATTATTAAAGTAGTAATTAGTGGTTGACAATTATTAGAAAATATGTATGGCATCAATCAACTTCTACTCAAACTAGTGTTGGAAATATAAGAAATTCCAAATCTAGTGCTTGTCTAAAAAAATTATTTGTTCTAGTGGACCCTAAAGCAAGGCTCGAGGTCCCGAACCTTTTTTTCCTACTTCGCTCTTACTTTCTCGCATAATGAAAAAAGCTTCGCTTTCTCTCTTAAAGCAATAATTAAAAGTTGTTGCATCTTTCCTCATAGTATCACCTTGAGTCCTCCACCACAAAAAAAAACAATGTTGGTAAAAAAAAAAAATCAGGTTTTAAATCAACTGTTGATAAGCTTAAGTAGGTGTTGCTCATTTGTGCATTGTTGGTGTTAAACTATGCCTTGAATATTGCGTTGAAGATGATGTGCGTGTGTTTTGCGATGAGCTAGCTACTCGCAGGCAGGGGCGATTTACTATGGGTTCACTGGGTTCAGGTGAACCCAATGATTTTTGGGAAAAATTTGCCCAGTTCTTTTTTTAAATAAAAAATATTTTAGCTAGATGATATATATAATTTGCGTGGATTATGAAGCATGAAAGAAATGAGGGTCATGGTGGTTTTGTTCTCCATGAAACTCTTTGTGTGTGCGCGCGGGCTGAGGTTCGAATCCCATCAAAATCAATATACCAGCCTTTTTTTTTTCCTTTTCTCCTCTTTTATCCAGCAAAAACCAATATACCAGCCTTTTTTTTCCTTTTATCCTCTTTTATCTAAATTAGCTAAGCATAAAACTGTATCCCTCCAAAGTCAGACATTTATTTTCTCCAAAGTCCAAAACCCTAACTCCCTAAGCAACGAATACAAGAAGGTGAAATTCGTGATAATGAGCCCCCAACATCTAACTGAATGGATGTATTTTTTTTACCAGCTCCGAACCCACAGGGTTGGAATCCTGGATACGCCACTGCTCGTAGGGTTCATCGTTGCAGTCCAAGCTTCTTTTCCCTCGCCCACAGGACATCACCTTACAAAGTTCAACATTATGCCAGACCACAGACTGGTGCCCGTGCTCGTGGGGCTGAGCAGGTTGCTTCCCACGCCCGTGAGAATTAGCACTGATATTTTGTTTGGTCGATCCTCTCTCGCATTTGTTTCATTAATTAAGTTCCTAGTATAGTTAGGAAAGCTAATTGATAACACTAACATATAAATACTTCTTGTGGTCATCGAAGCAATTAAGCACTCAAGTATTCTATAAGTTGTAATCTTTCCTAAAATATAATATAATCGATTTCTCCTCTACCCGTGGACGTAGCAAACACATTGTTAGTGCCACCACATTTTTTGTGTCAATTGTTCTTTATTCTTTACTTCTTTTGTTGCATCTGTCACAACAAACTGGTATGAAGAGCTAAGGTTCGTTGTTAAGTTAAGGTTCAAAATTCTAAACTTCTCGAATTACAAAGATGTCTGCTTTGAACGTGCGTGAAGATTGACAAATTTACTGGGAGAAACAGTTTTGACCTACAGCAGACCAGGATGCGAGCCCTGTTGAAGCAACATGGGTTGTATGTGTCTCTTTCTAAGACGAGGAAGAAGGCAGACGCGGAGGAGAAGGCTCACTCGACAATCATGTTGTGATTGGCTGGTGATGTCATCACTAAGGTCGCTAATAAAGAATCTGTTGTTGGTGTGTGGTTGAAGTTGGAAAGTCTATACATGACAAAATCTCTAACCAACAAGTTGCTTTTGAAGCAATGTCTGTTCAGCCTGCGTATGTAGGAAGGTATGCCTCTCAGGGATCATTTAGATCAATTGAATACTATCTTATTAGGTCTTCGTAATATTGATGCTAAAGTAGATGAAGATGATGTTGCTATAATTCATAGTATCTTTTTCTCTATCATATGAGAATTTTTTGGATACTTTTATTGTTGGGAAAGATAGTCTTTTTATGGAAGAAGTAAGATATGCTCTTCACTAGAGAGGTTCGTCATAAGGCATTTGGTTCTGGTACAGAAAATCATACATCGGGTTAGTTGTTACTGGGTTAAAGGAACATGGAAAATCTTGGTAAAAGGAAATCGAACCATAAAAATTCAAATTCTAAGGGTCCTAAAACTAACGATGTCTGTAAAAACTGTAAGGAGAAAGGAGAAAGATCATTGGAAAAATGAATGTCTAGAGAAAAAAAAAGCAGTAAAAACATAATAAAGATTCCGCTGCTTTGGTATAAATTGATGGTAACTCTGAGAAAGATCTGGCCCTAGTTACTAATAACCAATCACATTATAAGGATGTGTGGGTTCTTGATTCTAGGACATCATATCATATTAGTCAATGTACGGAGTAGTTTTCGACTTATGAGCAGATAGATGGGGGAAATGTTTCTATAGCTAATAGTGCCGCCTGCAAAGTAGTTGGATTAGGCTTTATCAGGTTGAGGACTCATTATGGTACATTTTGTACCTTGAATGAAGTTAGGCATGTTCCACTGATGACAAAGAATCTGATATCTTTAAGTCTTATTGACAGTAAGGGTTTTAGTGTCCAATGTAACAGTGAAAATATGGATGTCAATAAGGGTTCGAAGGTGGTTTTAAAAGGTATTAAAAATGGTACCTTGTATCTTCTATAAGGTTCCATTGTGACAGGTTACGCTGCTCTTGCATAATTTGAGATTCATAAGGAGGCTATGACCAAGTTCTGGCATATGAGGCTTGGACATATGGATGAAAGGGGGATGCAAATTATGTCAAAAAGGGATCTTCTTTGTGGGCACAAGGTATAGGATTTATAGTTCTGCGAGCATTGTGTGTTTGGGAAACTTCATCACAGCAAGTTTCCAAAGGTTGTTCATAGGACAAAGCGCATACTTGATTACATTCAATCTGATTGTTGGGGTCCTTCCCGAGTTGAATTTACTGGAGGTCACATGTATTTTTTGTCTATGATTGATTATTCAAAAATGACTTAGGTAATATGATGAAGCATAAAAATGAGGCTTCCAAGAATTTCAAGCAGTTGAAGGCTTTAGTTGAAAATCAAGCTGTGAAGAAGATCAAAAGGCTGCCAACTAAGAATCGTCTGTAAATTTGTTGGTTTGAATTTAATGAGTACTGCAAGAATGAAGGGATTGCTCACCATCAAACTGTCAGGGATACTCCATAATAGAATGGGGTAGTGAAACACATAAATCGGATACTGCTGGAGAGTGCGAGGTGCATGCTCCCTAATGATGGTTTAGCTAGAAGATTTTGGGCAGAAGCTGTAAGTACAACTTACTATCTGATCAATCGTGGATGTCACATAGGTATTGACTGTAAAACACCTTATGAGGTATGGTCTGGTAAGCTTGCAGATTACTTTTTGTTGATTATCATTTGAGGGTAATTTAGCACTTATAGCTAAGAATGGTGTATTTGTGGGTTTCAGGAGTGGAGTTAAGGGCTATAGAATCCGGCCACCTTCTAAGAGTCGAGCTATACTTAGTAGTAGCGTAATTTTTGATGAAAATTATATACTTAACCCTCACTTTAAAGGTTTTTGTGGTGCAGTTAGTAGTAATATTGATAAATAGGTGAAGCTACAAGTCACTCAAGATGAGAGTGAATCACAACACCAAGGTGGAGAAGATCAACATGCTGCTACTTGAAACTGATCTGGCGTAATCTTCTAGACCAATTGGCCTCGTTTGAAGCACATCAAAGAAGCATAGCTCTTGATAGAGCTAGAAGAGTTGGTGTTTGACCTCCAAGGAGGTATGATTTTGAGCACCTAGTTACTTATGTACACTAGTATGAAATTGTCAATTTGCGTCGGACATGAGACCACTATTTGCGTCGGACATCGGTCCAACGACACCAATCTCGACGTAAATGATGGATACACGATCAACATCAGGTAAGGAAACGATGCAGTTAAGGAACTATTTGCGTCGGGGAGGGCTTGAGGTGCGACGCACATGACGCCTCCCCCCAGCATACATAATGTATTTGTGTCTCCTATCTGCGTCGCATGCCTAGCCATGTGCGACGCAGATGGTTGCAACAGAATAAAAAACAAATTAAAATACGCTTAAATGCAACATATTAAAATATACTTGATTGCAACAAATTAAATAACAATTCCACCACCAATCATATTCCAAACCAAAATTTTTACTCTCTAGAATTGTTCTGTAATAAAAAAACATGAACAATATAAATCTAAAATGAAAAACTTATACAAATCATGTCTAGAAAGATCGAAATATAGAAGTTTGGTCTGCCATTTCTTCTCTTCCTCCACCAGATTTGAAAAAATAATTAAATAGTCGGTTGAAGCAGGGCACAAAGAAGGGTTACGGCTACAGCATGGCTGGGTAGGGAGGCGGCAGCGGCAGGGGTAGCGGGCTAGGGTGCCGCAGGCAGAGGAGATGGACTACAAAATCAATCTTTTACCAAATTTTACCCTACCACTACAGATCCATCAGATCCAGAAATACAAATTAATTGATTAAAATATCAAATCTACGAATCGAATCGAATCAGATCAAAAGTAAAGTGTGCCCTAGAAAAAATGAAATAAAACGAGAAAAAAACTAAAAAACAAGGAAATACAATTGTGGTAACGAAGAAATCGTGTTTTAGAAGAGAGAAAAAAAGAGGGAGTGTACCTTGATGTTGACTAGATTTCGGAAACTGCCACTGTAGGATTCATTGAGAGCACGGGGAAGAGAACGACGAACCAGCGAAATCAGTGAAACTGGTAACAGGCTGACAACGAGTAAGAGGAGAGAGAAACCGGTGAAATCGGGAGCGTACTTTCTTTTTTCTTCTCTCTTTCTTCGATTTGAGGGTTTTAGATTGTCAATTTTTTGCAATCCTGTGATTTTATCCGCCTTAGTTTTTGATTTTTTTGGTGCGATGGACAAAGGGAATGGTCGTTGAATAAGAAGGAATAGAGAGAGAATGAGGTAGGCGTTGGTGGGAGAGCGACGATTGGAAATGAGGTGGGAATGAAGTTAGGATTTGGGGAAATGCGGGGAGTGGGAGAGTTTTAAAAGGTCATGGTCCATTTGCGTCGCGTGTGTCGAACAGTAGCAATGTTTGACGCAAATCATGTTCGTCATTTGCGTCGCATTCTCATCACTGTTCGGCGCAAATGAGCCTACAACCCATCTGCTGTCATTTTTTACGTCGCACGTTCTCTTTTGATACCCGATACGGAATTCAGTTCGATTCGATTCGGGGGAACAGGAACGGGTACGAGGTACGCTACCTACGAGTGTATCGGGTACGGTGAATACATTTTTTATCATAGTTTTTTTTAATGAAATTAATTTTTTTAAACTCTTGTACTCTTAAATTTCATAATCTGATTAAGTGGGGAAAATAAAATTAAAAACAAAAACCGAAATACAATATTCTCTTATTACTTATGAAACAAAGAGCTTTTTTCTTTGCATTTATTATACTTTTACTCTTTTCTGATTAGAAAAAACATCCAAAAAGAGGAGGTGAGGAGTCAAAATGTGTTGAAAAGTAATAAAAGGGGAGGTAAGTACAATATAGTTGTCGTACTTGTAAATAATAAAAAGCTAAGGTACATCACTACACCTGTATTGGTCTTCACGTGGTACTGCCATTTCCCTCCTGACCCCAAATAATTAATAAAAAAAGGGTTTTTCTACGTAGTGTCCCTGTGTTTTTCAAAATTCTACGTTGTACTCGACCTTTTTCAACTCTACACATTGTACCCCTAAACTCTCTAAACGTCACTCAAAATACCCTTACTGATAAAAATTTCTACTCTTAATGTTAGTCTTTAATTTATCAATTCCAAACCTCAGTAATCTAACAAGGCTCCAAAATCCTACTCTATGCCCACAAGGTAAGAAAGTCCAAAATCTACTATTTTATATCGTGTTGAGTATTTTGTACAACATTAATAAATCTTAGGGGTACAACGTGAAAATTTCAAAAACATCAGGTACAATATAGAATTTCATTAAACACAGGGGTACTATGTAAAAAAAACCCCATAAAGAAAAAATGACTAAGTCTATGCTTCATTGCTTCTTTTATTTTTTCGATAAACATTATCTTTCTCCTCTACCCCCTCTTCTCTACGGTGGCCGTTGGCCGGAGGATTGGCCTACGAATGATATTCCGACCAGAAAATTATACCATTAAATTCGACTCAACATGCTGAGAAAAAGCCCCAATGTCTCCATATAAGACATCACACAATTCTTCCCCATTTTCTAGATCTAGGTTTTCTATACTCAAACCCCATATCTAGGTTTTGAAAATTTGCCTTAAATGCTGGACTTAGCCTTCAATTTCTCCGACCAAAAAGGTTCGCTTGGATGCATGAACTGGTTCGCGGCCCTTAGGATCTGTATCGCGTTCGTCCCGCGATTGAGAACGTCCTACCCGGGTCGATGGTCGGAGCATCGTACCACAAACTGGGTATCATTCCGTGCGACGCACATACACTAACGCAAATTTGGATTTCTCTACTAGTGGCATTTTAGGTTGCTAAAGAGGTAGATACTCATGAGTCATCCACCTACAAAGAAGTTGTTTCAGGTAGTGAGTCTGCTCAATAGCTCGCTGCAATTGGAGATGAGATGAAGTCTCTTGATAGAAGTCAGACATAGGAGCTACTCAAACGTCCTAAGGAGAGAAAGATTGTTACATGCAAATGGGTCAAGTATAAAGCTTGGGTTGTTTCAAGAGGGTTCACGTAAAGGGAATGGATTGATTATAATGAGATTTTCTCAAAAGTGATGAGACACACTTCCATTAGGGTGTTATTAGCGATAATTGCACATCAAAATCTTGAACTTGAGCAACCTGATGTGAAAACAACTTTCCTACATGGGGAGTTAGAAGAGGAGATTTATATGACTCAACCATATGGGTTTCAAATTCCTGGAAAAGAAAATTTTGTTTACAGATTGAAGTAATCCTTGCATGGACTAAACCGGTCTCCTAGGTAGTGGTACAAAAGGTTCGGTGGCTATATGATTAAGTCGGGCTATAACAAGAGTCTGTATGGTTGTTGTGTATCACAACAAGTTGGATTACGGATTGATTTATCTGGTCCTGTATGTAGATGATATGCTCATAGATGCAAAGACCAAGTCTGACATTCAAATTCGGAGGGTCTTCTTAGTGCTGAGCTTGAGATGAAGGATTTAAGTGCTTCACAAAAGATTCTGGAAATGGAGATTTATAGAGAAAGAGATCAGATGTAGCTTTTCTTGTCACAGAAAGGTTACATTCAAATTCAAGATTTGGCATGTCATCAACTAAGCCTATGTATACTCCTAGTGCTACAAATATACATCTGTCTTCTGCTTTTACACACTGGTCTGATGTTGAGATGGACTATATGTCTCGAGTCCCATATGCTAGTGCATTTGAAAGCGTGATGTATGATATGGTTTGCACTATACCGAATCTTGCACATGATGTGCTGTTAGTGTTGTTACTAGGTTCATGGGGTAACCTGAGAAGGAACACTGTCAAGCTGAAAAGATGATTCTTCGTTATCTTAGAGGTATGTCTAATGTTGGTCTCATTTATGGGAATGATACATAGTGTTTAGTGGTTATTCTAATTCTGATTATGCTAGAGATTTTGCCAATACGAGGTCTATGACTAGTTATCTTGGTGGTTATGTTGTAAGTTGGAACGCAACTTTGCAGGATAAAATTACTTCATCTACTACTAAAGCAGAGTACATGGTGTTGACAGAAGCTGCTTAAGAGAGAATATGGTTTAAAGGGCTAGTTAGTGAGCTTGGTCTACACCACGATCAGGACATTGTGTATCGTGATAGTCTGAGTGCAATATGCCTAGCCAAGGATCAAGTCCATCATGAGAGGAGTAAGCACATTGATGTGAGATATCAAATTATGACAAGTGAGAATATGATTAGGGTGATGAAAATAAGTACTACGAGCTAGCTTTGAACACTGCATTAGGGTTATTTGTTCATCTGCTCTGTTGGAGAGAATTCAAGTCAAGGTGTTGATTTGTTGAATTATTATACTGCATTGAAGATGATTGTGCGTGTGTTTGGGATGAGCTGGCTGCTAGCAGGTTTCATCACTGTAGTCCAAGCTTCTTTTCCAGCACCCGCATGATATCGCCTTACAAAGTTCAGCATTATTGCTAGCCTGCAGGCTGGTGCCCGCACCCGCGAATATGACGAGAAGGTCACAGGTTGCTTCCCACGTCCGCGGGAATTACTGCGGATTTATGTCTTGGTTGAAGCTCTCTCAGGTGATCTGTTTCATTAATTAGTTTTCTAGTATAGTTTAGGAAAGCTAATTGATAACCCTAGCATATAAATACTTCTTGTGGTCATTGAAACACTTAAGCACTCAAGTATTCTATAATTTGTACTCTCTCATAAAACCTAATAAAATCAGTAGCTAACACATTGTTAGGGAACCACATTTATTCTCTATGTTAATTGTTCTTTATTCTTTGCTTCGTTTATTGCATTTGTCACAACTGTTATAACTTGAAATACATGCTTCGGAACTTCGTTCAAACACATATTTACCAAATTTCCCAGTAAGGCTGATAAGCTGCAGGGAGCTACATATATGCAACTTGCAAGCTTTCCACCTTTACCCGTACCATTGCTAGGAGGTTCTTCTAGTTTCAGCCAACTCTGTGATTGTAAAGAGGTCATTTGTGTATGGGGTTTGATCTGAAATCAGGGGAAGCAATTGATCCCTCCAGATTTTATGTCATGCCTCGCATAGTACATATTATGGTGCTATCGTGAAAAGAAGAATGAAAACAAGTTTTTTTTTTGTTTTCTTCAATTTACAGTTATGGTGGGGAGAGTTGGAGTGTGTAACTAAATAATACTTAGGTTTGGAATCCCAAGCCTACCTAGACACTAGAGTATGGAATAAGTTTTGAGCAAGCACCAAAACACTAAATTAGGAAATGAGTCATCATTACAATATTATAATTTTGGTCAAATAAGGCTTAACATTAATAATTATCATATTAATCACACCAAAAAAAATAATTATCATATTAAAGTAGTAATAATATATTAATATGTTAGTAATATGTCCATCAGGCCAAGAGTCTTGCTCCATCCCAATCAGCGGCGGAGCTACACTGTAACAAGGGGTAGCACCTGCTACCCCTGAATTTTTGAAAAAAATTGAGTTTTCTTTTAAAAAAACAGAGAGAAAAGTAAAAAAAAAGGAAAATTAGATTTTAATAATCCAACCTTTAAGCGGTCTTCTTAAAACAGTCCCACTTATGAATTATTTTTGAACGATCCAATCTTTTGGTGCTATCTTCTCATAATGGTCCTTGACCTGTTGGAACCTGTATAACAGGTCAATTATAACACGTGTCACACTCTCGTTGGTCATTCCATTTTCTCCCACCTATACCTCTTCTCCTCCACAACCACCACCACCTAGTCACCATTACTCCCATCCCTTACCCCTACCTCCTGCGACCCCACCCCACCCCACCCCACCCCCTTATATCCACCCCATCCCAAGCTGATGCAGCCCCACCCCACCCAAAGCCGCTGCATCCCCACCCCACCCAAAGCCGTTGCATCCCCACCCACCTACCCCACCACCCTAAGTCATTGCAGCCCCACTGCCACTCGCACCCTAGTTCGCAGCAACCCACCCCCAATCCTAAATCCACCCCCACCCCAGCCCCCACCTGGTTCCCACCCCTAACCCAGCCTGCTGCAAACCCTGAATCCACCCCCACCCGATTCCCACCCCACATAAACCCCCTGTAATCCCCCACCCTTCGCTGGTAGCCTACCCCGCCACCCTCCCCCCTTTCCCTTTGCCCCGTACCCCCGACATCCCTCCCCTTTTCTCTCCCTACATCTCTTTTATACCCTCTCCTCTCCCTGAGCTTTCCCGACACCACCACTATTGACGACGATCGTACACGCAATTCGAGGAGAGAGAGAAGCGACGACAAAGAGAGAGATGGGGTAGGGGGTCTGGTGGCTGGGCCGGAGCCTAGTGGCTAGTGCGGGGTCATTGAACGACCGACGAAGACGGACGAATCTTGAGAAGGAGAGAGACTGGAGAAACAAAAAAACGGCGACGAAGAGGGAAAGGGTCGATAGCGCGGCGGCCGATGGAAGAGATCTGAGGGGTCAAACTGAACCAAGGAGGTGAAGGGGGAAGAGAGAGAAATGAGTAAGGAGGTGAAGGGGGAAGAGAGAGAAATGAGTAGAAGGAGGGGGTAAAAATTACCTGATGTTCAGGTCACAAGTCACCTGGGACCATTTTGAGAAGATACCATCAAAAGGTTGGGTTATTCAAAAATAACTTATAAGTGGGACTGTTTTAAGAAGATCGGTTAAAGGTTGGATTATTAAATTCCAATTTTCCAAAAAAAAAAGCGTGTTTCCTACTTTGAGCCCTAACTGTTTCTGAACTACTTCCCAATTTTCTCTCTCTCCAATCCTCCTTACCTCTCCTTCTTTCTCCTCTCTCTCAAAAGGTCGGGGCTTTTAGTTTATGACGGCGAGATCTCGGATTGCCGAGCCGAGTTGCTCCATGCCGGAGTCAATGTTTGGACTTCTAGAGTTTTTTTAGTTTAAAATTCTTTCTTTCTTAAAAGTTCTTTCAATTGGCTTTCCATTGAATTTTAATTGCTGATTATAAACTTGTGATTGATGATTCGTGAATTTTTGAATTTATGAATTTGTGGGTTTGTGATTATAAATTTACAAATTTGGGAATTTAAAAATTAAAGATCAGTGAATTTATAGTGATAAGAGTTAATTTGTAATTTCGGAATTTATAAGTTTATGAGTACATTATAACTTGTTTACTTTTTTTAGCAAATTCTAATTTGTAAATTTCTTTTGTTTTGGTCTTCTAATGTTGAACTACAACAAATTTAGTTCACCTTCATACTTCATAAGATAATTCCTTTTGAACAAATCTCTTATCTACATTGATTATAACTACAGATTTATACACTTAAAGCATACAACAAATTTATAAGAATAACTAAATTAACGACAGATAATATGAGAGTGAACAATTGTAATTGAACTCTTGAACTATCAATATAGTCAACAATGGATAGAGGAGAGAAAAATAAAGGAGGTGAGAGATGGAGGAAAGAGAACCTGAAAAGCTCTTGTGGGAATTGCAGAAGAAAGTAACAAGTTGGCTAATGTGGTTTTTTGGAATTTGAAATGAATTGTGTTTAGAATGTATTTAAAAACTACAGTAATGGGTTATCACTCAAAGACGTATGAAATTAAACCAAATTTAAGATCAAATATTTTGGATTTATAAACGGTTGAATTGGCATTTTTGTTTGGTATCTGATCCTACCGCAAAAATACGCTACCCCTTGCCGGAAATCCTGGCTCCGCCCCTGATCCCAGTGGCAGGTATTTCTAGTGCATACTTGCCTTATTATAACACCAGGAGGTGACTGGTGTAGTCCAATACCCTTTGAGATTAGTCGATTATTTTGTGATAGCTTGCGCTGCTTCTTGCTGATTACTTGCTGTTAAGGATTATTACAATTATAAGGTGAAAAGCTGTGACTCAAGTAACGGTTTGATAATCAGAAGCTCAGGGCTCCAATAGTTGGGAACTTGTTCGAATTTGATGACTGCTTCGTAGTTATGTTGACAAACTCGGATCTTGACGGCTACGATCAAGTCAGCCGAGTGTTGAAGATAGTCAAATATTGGCAGATTTGAGCATGATAACTGATATACAAGGCACATGTTGCTGCTTGTGGCTTCATTTGCCACACCACCACACCCAGCAGAGGATTGCAGAGGAGAAACTTCTTATGCAGGGTAGCTGCAGCATGCGGGCAGACCAGATAAGTGGCATCCTTACAGTAAACATCCATGTGTATTAAGATGATGGTCTTATATTTGCATCAAAATCAAAATTGTCTGATACCCTGTTTTCCATTCTTTACCATGGTAGAATGAGAGAAGGCTAATAAAAATTCTGGGTTTAGCTCTCCACTGACTCCCTCTTGTAATTGAGTTAATAAAAGTCTTAGATGTTGGTTAGGACGGGCTCACTGCTCACTCATCTTGATCTGTCACGCAGTAAGTTTGGTACACAGTCCAAGTATTTCAAAACAATATATATATCATATGATAAAATTTCACGGGAGCCAGAAAGATATTACACATATACTATTGAGATAGCAACTACAAAAAACTAGCTATGTACGATCTGGGAATGTCTTGGAGTATTACCGTCTTATCACCTGCACCTCTATAGGACATTGCCGTTTTATCGTCAATATGATTGGTTTCCAGTTAGGCAACAGTACATGTGGCGTTGACGCGTTATGCCATGTCAGGTTTTTGTTCTTTAAGTAGGGTACAATGTATTTTTTCAAACCATCATCTGAGATTTCTAAATGAACCCCTGGTAAAGTTATGTACGTGACATTCCCTGCTTCCTCCAATGCTTTTAAACCAATCCAATCTTCAATGAAAAGCTTCGTCTACGTTTGAGAAACATCAAGTAATAAATTTGATGCATGGTAACCGCTAAAGAACTGATCTTGAAATAATAATTTACCTCTTGGGTAGATAGCACACTGGAGAAGGAACAGTCCGGATGATACCCAAACCATGAGGTTTCTTTCGGTTGTAGAACGTTTTCATTGTCGAACTGTTTCATCATGCAAATGAGTGTTAGTTTTATCTTACTGCATCGTATAATATGCTGTATGTGCAAACTGTTTAAAAATAATCTTCTCTTAAAGCTCGCTCACCTTAATAAGCACCAAGTTCTCTAAACTTTCGAACCTTTCTTTGTAGGTCGAGTTTCTTTCATTCGATAGTTCGTTGTTAAGCTTCGGAAGGAATTTAGAATTTCGGAGATATGAAGGAATATTCTGAAGTATGATACAACATGATATATTGAAGATGGTTGCTGAAATGTGAATAAAAACTGCGGATAAACAGCAGATAGATGTGATAAGAAATATTGCTTACATATGGGATTTTGATATAACCACTGGCAGCCAAATTTTTCTGCATTTCGAAGGAACAACAGAATTTATTGAAAAGGAGAAAAAATTGAACTCGTCAGAAGCTAAAATTGTAGTAAAGGTAGCAGATCATATGACATTGATAAGAAAACATACACACTATAATACATATGTAAAGTGAGATTCTTGCCTGGATAAATTTTCCGTAGATACCAAAGTTGATAAATTTTGCTGCTGCAGAGTACAACTCTCTAAACTGCAGATGAAACAAGCCAAGGAAGAATGTCATCTGAAACTGCTGTTTACGCGCTAATGATATAAAAATTATTCAAATGCATTTTCCATGCATCAAATAAAGTATACTGCTAGTCTGCTAATACGTAATCTCCGAATGTAGCAATGAAGAGATTACGACACTTACAAGGCCGAAAGGGGGTGCAGCTATTCCAACATGTGGCCCTGCTAATGAAATGAAGTTCTTTGCCTGTTGGTGCCATCAAAATTATCATTGTTACAAGACCGTTACCCAATAGGGAGAAAGTAGAAAAGAACCTTGTCTGTTGGGAAAGTAATTATATGAAATTTTTCTTACTCTTGGTGCTCCATCACAGAATTCAATTATGCTTCTTGCGATTAAATTCCCCTGCAACAAGCGTAAGCTTCAGTGAAATACTGCTATAGTTTCTTAGAGAAAAACGATTAAGCCATTAATATCTGAGAGAGACCGACAATGTTATAACCTTGATCAAGCTCTTTCATTCGCTTCACCTGTATGTCATTTTGATAATACACAATCATCAAACACTAATAAATTAAGCAATTATGATTTCTGTAACTCATAATTAAGTCATAAACACTAAGCTGTGTGACTGTTCACTGTACTGAAAAGTGAGACCTTGCTGCAGGCAATCGCTGCCTGATCAGTTCAGTTTTCCGTGGCTTGTTCCTCTGAAGATTCGCAACAAAAGAACTATGAGAAACTAAAGTATGAAATTTAGGCTTAATTATGCAAAAAAGGAAGATCATGAGTTTATATGATCTACAAAAAGCAGAATAATTAAAAGGAATTAACATATATACATGCAATATCCTTCCGTAGCTGACCAACGACTTAACTGCTTAATGAGATCAGAAACTTTCTTAACACTACAATCTTGTCCACTGCTTGTGAAACGAATAAATACATAAAATTTCGTTAAGCACATTATGACAATTTAAACTATAGGCAGAGTTAATGAAACAGCTTGAAAGACTACCTAAAGTACTCTCCTCTTATTAATCGTGGGACAACCCCCATATGCAAAACATGAAATTCAACAAATGAACAAAATCACATGACGTTTACTGTTTACAACCTATTTGGCAGGCGGAAATAAATGGTGGTAATGACATTATTTCATGCAAGGAAAATTCCCGTTACCATAGTGACAAGAGTTTATGGTCAAACCGTCAAACATGTGATTTTTTTCACAAACTTTTATTGGTAACTTTTAAAGTGTAGATGGTAATGCACATTTATGAAGAAAAATGCATGTTTGGAGGTGGATTTTTATTATCATGGACATTAACATGAGTTTTTCTTGCAAAACTACACTAAATTTCTATCATTGCCATCATTTATAATCGCTTACTGACAGGACGTCGGTAACAAAGAGAACTAAGGAAATTGAGATAAGTACTACTACCATTTAACAAATTAGATATATTATGAAGAATCTATATAAGTGATTGATCTATTTAGCTGAATGTTTGTAACCATCATATCCTAAATTCAAAATCATACAATTTAGAGAATAGTTCCAATCATGTTCCTCCAACTCAGATCCTATTCTCATCATCTAGTTTACCTGGACTAAACCCATCATTGCTAAATATGCTAATGAAGCCTGATTTTCCTAATCTAAGCTGATTTTTACTAATTTCCGTGTTTTAGTCATATGTTTCTTTTAGGTCTGTCATCATTCGTATGCAATAGTCCAAATTTACTGCCTCTCATAGTCTCATGTTCCCTCCATTTAGAAATAGTTGCTAATTTTTACGCATGTCGATGTATGATTTCAATCATTAATATTTTTAATTATCAATAAGTAAAAATTATAAAAAGCTTATTTTAAAAAAATTTACATCGAGACAAATCTAACAAGACTCCACATAAAAAATAAATCATCAAAGACAATCTAAGTGTAAGATGTAAATAACGCATAAAATAGAAATAGTGCAACTATTTCTAAATGGAGGAAGCATTTATTAGGATCTGTTTTCTTCGACATAAAACAGCTGAACTGAACTGAATTGAATTGAACTGAAATGAATAGTGATATGTGAGAGTAAAAATATTGTCAAGAGTTGAACTAAACTGAATTGAACAGATCTGAACTGATTTAAACTGAACTGAACTGAATTGAACTGAACTGAAAATAAATTGCGGAGAACAGGCCCGTAGTTACAATCAAACTGTCAAGCTAAGGTAAAGAGGCAAATTAATTAAAAGAACACAAGTACCTATGAAATGAACCACTCCTCTAGTCCTCTTACCGGTTTTTCGATTATATAAACAAACAATTTGTTTTCTTTTACTTCCTATCAACGTCCTAAAATTACGTGTCAAAAAACTTGCAACTATAATAAAAAGGGTATTTATGACCATATGGGAATTAAACTGTAAAAAACCAAATTAATGGCAATAATAAGTAATAAATGAAATGAAGCAAAATGATTAGATAGCAAGAGGATACCATGGATGAGAATGAAAGGGAGAGAGGCTGAACTGGGGAAGTGAGTAGTGATAAAAGTTAGGATGAAGATGAAAGACAGCAAAACAGATTTCATTTTTTTGTTTTTAAAGACACTTCTAGTAAGGAAGTTGCACGCTAAATTTTCATCTCTTTTAAAGATTTGACTAGTCGAAGAGATGAAGCCAACAGGAACAGGGGACACATGGAGTATTGGAGTTTGTTATAATTCGAAACTTTTGAGTGGCGTTTTGGAACATTACACATCATTTTCGTAACAGTAAATATTCCCTCCGCTCCAATTCAGTTGTTACATTTTGACAGTAGGTATTATTCACGTCATAATTTTAACTACTCCCTCCGTCCCAATTTATTTGCTACATTCACTTTATCACAAAGACCAAGGAGGGAGTGGGGACCATTGCCATAACAAGAATTAACAAAAAAGCAAATAGGTAAATTGTGGGACCTATGTATTATATATGGAAATATTTACAAAAACCAAGGAGGGATTGATGGCAAATTTGTAAATAAAGTGTGGGACCTATGTACTATATATGAAAATATTTACAAATGTAGCAAATAAATTGGGACACACCTAAATGGTAAAATGTAGCAAATAAATTGGGACGGAGGGAGTATCTTTTACTCTATATACATAAGAAAAAATATAGTCATGTTGGATCTTGTTTGATTCAAAAATTTGTATTTTCTAAATATATAATTTTTATAATTTTTTTTATATATGCAACTCAATATATTGATATTTGAAGTTGCATCTCGTAAACTGTGAAAAAGCAAATGTAGCAATTAAATTGGGACGGAGGGAGTACACAACATGATAAATATAATGTACTGAGCAACTTGAAGGAATATATCCTTAGATATTTCGATAATTACCAAATATAAATATGAAGTAAATTATAAAGTTAATAAAGTTAATTATTTCATTGATCGTATTTTCTTGCTAAAAAATAAATTAATCAATATATTTATATATAAAAATAAACGAGGAACTTTTCGGGAGTATAGGGAGCTCCTCGAGATTTCAAGGTCATAGATTGTGCTATGTAGGATTGTCATGTCATCAAATTTTATTTTAACCTTTTACAAAAATAGAGTTTTACATAGATTTAAATACACGTAAGGAGTTCTAAATAACCAAAAATTAGAGTTTGATTTTGCATGTACCTAAATTATTAGATTATGTAAATTGTGTATAACTTTTGCAATATAATTCAGAATTTTATAATTTTTATCCATTGGATAGTGCTCGAAATATGCTCCGAATAGGATCCATTTACAATATATATATATATATATAAGAGGAACGTTTCGGGAATATAGAGCGCACCAGATAGGATTGTCATGTCATCAATTTTTTTATTTTTTACAAAAATAGAGCTCTACATAGATATTATGAGCTTTGGATAAGCCAAAATGAGAGTTTCGTGTTGAATGAACAACTTACATTATTATATTATGTAATTTGTGTATAACTTTTGCTACGTAATTCGAAATATTATAATTTTTGTTCCATTGGATAGTGCTCGAAATATGCTCTGAAATAATATTCATTTACAATATAGTTCTACAACTTATGAAATAGAGAACGCCGCGTAGGATTGTTAGGTCATTAGTTTTTATTTTAAATATTTTTAAAAATAGAGTTCTACATAGATTTAAATACGCATAAGAAGTTTTATATAAGCTAAAATTAGTGTTTGATTTTGCATGAACAACCTAAATTATTATATTATGTACATTGTGTATAACTTTTGCTACGCAATTTGAAATGTTATAATTTTTGTTCCATTTGATAGTGCTAGAAATATGCTTCGAAATTTAAATATTAGGATAAAATTTTTTGTTGCATATTATATATTTTATATTGTTTTTATATATATACAATTAATATGTAAAAGAAAATGAGTCTGTGGGGCGCAGGGGCGAATGGGGCTTGGCCCCCTATAATGTATAAGATAAATTAAGTAAACTGCAATTTATGTCACAAAACAAATTGTGGCACAGTGGTAGTGAAGCAAGGTATAAAAGGCTTTGGACTTTTTTTGTTTTTCTTCATTTTAAATGCTTCTCTTTTTTCTTTTCCTTTTTTTTTTGTTTTTTACGTCTTTCTTTCTTCTTTCCCTCTATCTTTGGCTTATATTAATTTGTCTAATGTAGAAAAATCTTTTCCATTGATTGTACTATCTTTTATTCTTCTTCCCTAAAAAACTTTCTTTTTTATTTAACTATAATAATACTTCTTATTTCTTCAAACTCATTCCTAACGATCCTAAAATATAAGTTTATCTCTTTTTTTGTGACTTAAGAAAGCAATTTGGTAATTTATTTAGTTTTTTTTACTGGAGTAATTTATTTAATTGCTAATGAACTATACCTTCAATTTCTTAAAAAATTACTCAATTTCTTGAATATTTCATAATGGTCAAACAAATAAATGGAAACAATTTCTTAAAACTTGCACCTTTGAGATTTTTATTTATTACATTAGCTACAAGCTCTTTGTAGCCATTAATAATAGTATATTTATATTTTGGTGTGTATTAGTGTTTTTATTTATCATTTAAAATTTTACACAAAATTTTTTATTTTATCAATTCGACCCCTATTAAATAATTAGTTAAAATCCGCCACTGATGGGCAGGGTCTGGGTTGGATATGGGTTTAAATCTATCAGACTCGACTTTAACACCCATATCCCACCCAAACCCAATAGGTCTCCAAATAATAGACTCAAGACTCTTAAAAATGCATCAAGCTGGGTTGGATCCTAGGTCCATGCCCATCCTTACACATAAGGCTAAGTATGGGAAAGTTATGAATGTCAATGACGATATGCTATGAAACTACAATTAGTGGAAAAAACTGCTTTTGGTACATTTGGAGCCTTAAACACCGGAGCATTTGAGTTATTTTCCACTTGTAAAAGTTGTGAATGGTTCAAAGCAAGCAAATGGAAGTCATATGTGGGCAACAAAGCAAGTCATAAAAACTCGAGAGTTGTCCCAAGGCATCTCAGATCCCTTAGGAAGATCCTAGACGTAAAATATAGTTAGACCCGAAAATATCCTAAAATCGTCCCCATAACAAGGAACATTGAAGGTTATAACCCACACTTTTAGACATTGTCAAAGCCCGGACAACAGACCCCATGGGATGCACCTTAGGACCCTGAGAGGGCCTTTGAAAACAACCTTGCGGCTATAAATGAGCATAAGATGGCCTACAAAACCATTTTGGGGGCATAGCGAGGGGGTCCAAAGCACCTGTAGGCAATCCTAAGGCATCCTAAGCTCTTTAAAATGGTCTCGAGGGAAAAACATCATCAGATCCTAAATATTTTAAACGACCCTAAAACAGATAAAATTAAATGTTATAATACATGCAATCAGGCATTTTCAAAGGCCAAACAATGGTGGGAAGGCCTTTGAAATCACTCACATGCCTTAAAACGGGCATATGATGGACTCTCGAGTTATTTCGAGGCATAGCGACGGTGGTGTGGAAAGTAAAGCAACAGAAGGCATACATGGGCTACAAAGGGACTCTGAAATATCCTAGAGCCAATCGAAGGTATCCCGAGCCCCTTAGGACATAACATTTTTGTTTAGCTAATATGGACAAATTAAGGTCTTATAAGCCACCAGCAATTATTGCCCCTAACAATAATAAAGTTAATACCCAAGTGGGGAGAAGCAATTAGACCCGAATGCCATAATACATGCTTTTGGAAATTATCACATGCAAATATGCAATGATGTCTCCAAGTTCAAGATATAGTTTCAATGTTTTATAAATCTTCACATCTCTAGGTATAAAAGTTGTTGCTCACTATTTTGAGTTAATCGCACCATGGGGAATTTAATCTTCTTTTCCTAAATCAAAAAGTGAAAGGAGGACCTCAAACACATGCAACCTATTCTCATTAGTCATGGCTTATGCAATGTATAAGACATACCAACGTTATAGAACAATAAAGCTGTTTATTTTCTTTTATTTCTAAATATACAGGGGCTGCTTCCGGCCTGGCCAGGTTTGAATCTTCCTATTACCCCGACTTTTGCACTTATGCCCATGTATCGTAGTCTAGTTTGCACAAGATGGATGCTGAGGAAGAGCAAATTCTTTGTCTAGGAGATTACAGACATAGAGACTAAGAATGTACAAGTCTTGGTGTCACATAGGCTAACATGCGGTAAGAGAGGTTGGAGTTTGTTGGTGGCAATAGGCAGACAGCATGGAGTGAACACACTTGAGCATCTTCATTGTCGCCGCTCCTAACACACACATCCCAAGCCTAAACCAGTGAAGGTAGTCGCATCATGCGCTGTCCCTCCATAACACTGTAAAAGCCACATTCTTTTCAGATTTCATAGTTTGTAACCAAACAATATTAAGGGAGAAATAACTAGAAAGAAAAAATTATAGACCTCATGCAAGGGTAGCTAGGATAGTCAGTCTTAAGTAATGAAAATCAAAACTTGGTTAATGTATAAATGAGCAACAATTAGGGTCTCTTTCTACCCATAAATAATACTTGTCACTGGTAAGTGTAGTCTGAAGCTAGTTTGATGTTAGAAATAAATGCAATTAGATGCAGTATTACATCACAAGAATGAAGTTATAGATATATGTATAATCAAGAATTTTGATGTACCTCTTGACGTAGTAATAACAGAAATCTGCCAAGATGAAGGTTTGAACCACCTCAGCGAGGAGAGCTATTAGCAAGTAAAGATGTCCTTGCCCTATTTGCGTCAGCAATACTCCTCTAGTGTCAATAAGCTGCAAGTATTTGCAATATATGGCAGTAAGTTAAGGAATCTTGGGTAGATTTTTAACATGACATATAATGGAACGTAATAAGTATCCATTAGTTCTACAATATATTCATCAACGAGTGAATGACACACCCATTATAAGTGGGAGCAAGAGCAGTGTTGGTCCTACATTCTAGGTCAATGACCCAGCTTTGTATATCATGCTAGTTTGCAACCTATTCCCTCCGTCCCAAAATATAGTTCCCATTTTCCTTTTTTCACGGTAATTTATGCAAGTAGAATATAAGAGGGATATTAAAGATTTTTTGTTTATTTAAATAAATGTTGTATGGGAAAAGATGATTTTAGGAGAGAGAATGAAAAATAATTGGTGAAAGAGCATTAATTGTAACATTTTGGTTGAACAAAAAAAGGAAAAAACATAATTCAAGAAGCAAATAAATGATGGGACACGGTTTTTCTAGAAAAATTACGGAAAAATGTGGAAATAAATATGGAAATGGGAACTATATTTTGGGACACCCAAAATGGAAATGGGAACTATATATTGGGACGAAAGGAGTAGTTTTTATTCAGAAGCCTGCATCTAATGTCTCACAAAAGATGCAAATGGGATGAGCATCCTAATATGATAGCATGATGGTGGGAACTATGAAGAGTTGGCATACTAGCATGCATTTATCATGTCATTTGTGTATCGAACATTCTTACATATCTATGTTTGCACTCATTTGTGTATTATCATTTCTAGGTTTACGGTTATAGAACTTTCTAAGGTATAACGTCCGTTAACAGCATGATGTAGAAGCACATAACAATCTCATGCTTGAGACAATAAAATATACTATGTTGTATACTGACCATGATTATCCAATTGGCACAAGTGAAGAATCTTGCAACACCCAGGGCGAAGACATAGTGAGCAGTAAATGGTTCAACCATCTGCAGCAGAGTATTAGAAAAAAAGAAATTTTAATCACGTAAGGACAGTTAATGACAATAGCAAACAAAGCTAAACATTTTCAAGCAGGAAATACATGACAAAAGAAATGACTAGACTTCAGATCACGATGATTAGAAAAACTTAAGCCCTTCAGCTTCTATAAATTCCTATGAATGCAGTTGCTCGTTAGCTCCTAGGTGCAACAATAACCCTCACTATCACTGTGTCTCTAAATTTGATTAATACTCCATGCATCCCAAAATACTCTTGACACTTATTAGGACACGTAGTTTTAGATGATAAGTTGTTTGATTATCAAATGTTATTTTATTAAAACGGTAGATGTGATAGCAGTTATTAGGTAGTAAAAGTAGTATTTTTCTATATGATGGAGAGAGAGTGTGGGCCAATGGTTAGAGTTGACAAGTAGTAGGAGTGATACTATTTTTTATTTACAGGAGAAGAGTGTGGGGCAATGGTTAAAAGGTAGAATGATTAAAATAATTGTAGGTTATAGCCAAAAACAGAAGCGTAAAAAGTAGTATGGAACGGATGAAAAAAGAAAGTGTAAAGAGTATTTTGGGACAGAGGGAGTAGCACTTTGTTCAAGAGTTCATGTATTGGATTGGAAAGTCAATAGATGATAGAGCTGTAACCTTGTGGAATTCACCAAATAAACCAGACAGGCAGACAGCTAATCTCAGATTCCATGTAGTATATTTCTTAATCTTCTGTCAGCAAGTATCAAACAAAGATAGAATTCAACATTATACAAGAAACTAGCAATTTTATGTTCACCTCATTCCTGCACCATTACTATTCTTCTACTCAAACAATTTATCTCTGGTGCTACTACGAATTGAACTCCTGTATTGTCATCTAACCCGATGACAATGGTTACTTTCAAACTCAAATAGATTCCATGCAGAGCTTGATACATTTGGTTCCTTCTTATGTTCAAGTTCTTCTGAACTACAGTAGTTCTATTTTTCGTATTATGGAGGAATTGACACTAAGAACTGCAGATTTACTCATATTATATAAATAGGGAGCAAACTATATACTAAGGGGGCGTTTGGTTGGGGGGTGTTAAGAAAGGGTAAGGGAAAGACCATTAATGAAACCCTTTTTTGTTGTTTGTTTCACCACTTTAATGAAACCCTTAACCTATTTTTCCTATTAGGTTACCCCCAAAGTCCTCTAAGTTGATTACCCCACCCCCCCAAGGGTTTTGAAAACCCTTACCCCAACTCATTACCCTCCTCTCTCTCTCCTCTTGTGTACTGCTCAACTTACTTCAACAATTTTTCCCCTGTGACCACCGGCCGACCTGTGACCACCGCGCCGACTCGTGACCACCGGCCGACCTGTGACCACCGCGCCGACCCCGACGACCACGACGACCCCGACGACCCGGCGACCAACTTGTTTCAATTTTCTCCAACGAGTTCTGTATTTTCTCCGGCGACCAATGCATGATTTCTACTCAAAATTTTGATTTTTATTTTTTCCGGCGAATGTAGTATAAAAAAATGCAGTAGTTATTCTATAAACAAGTGCAGTAGATGAAGATTACATATAAAGATGAAATTTTTTTTCCCATGTGACCACCGTATAAATAGATGCAGTAGATAATGAAAATTTTGATTTCTATTTGTTTTTTTTGTGTGATTGTCCTGTAGTGTATAGACATGTATAGTAGTATTAGTACTGGTAAGAGTAGTAGTAGTAGTACTTAGCATCAACAGACGACGAAGAAGAGGAGAGAGAAAGAAAGGGTGCTGTTAAGGGCCGTTTGGTTGTTTGGAGAAATCATCGGCAAAAATGACCACCGTTAAGGAGGTTATCAAGGAGAGTGGCAAACGGTCCTTAGAAATGGTGTTTTGAACTTTTCGTGATGGAGTGGCAATGTAAATAAATTTGACCATAAGCAAATTTCAAAATGGTACTGTTAAAATAGTATTTTGAATTTATATTGTAAAACAGGTTGAATGAGTACAATCATAGGTCAAAAGAACTATAATCTAATAAACTGTTGATTCCCTTTCTTAAAAAACCAAACAGTCACAAAGGGAATCAGGGAGTATACTATTCCCTTTCAGGGTTGGAACCAAACAGACAGACAAAATCAGGGTCATTCCTTTCCTTTCTTCTTGTAACCCTTTCTGGATTCCTTTCCCTTACCCCTGCGCGAACCAAACGCCCCCTAACAAGTTACCAGATGACATCTACACTTAAACAATCCACCTTAATTCATGATTTGTGGTTATATATAATAATTTTAATGAGAAAAAATCATAAAATAGACAAAAGTGATCAACAATGAGTCAATGACATATAAGTAGCAGTAGCTGGTGAAACAATTTTGTACATGTGAGCAGTGTGTCAGTGTGCATGTAGCTTGGCTCAAGTTCTTCCTACTCTCACCACAACATAGAGATTTCTCCAAAATAAGTCTTCCTTAGGAGATAGAGACATTACAAACATATATCCAAAGTATGAAAGCTAGTCTTATGGTACCTTAGCATTTTGTATTAAGCGCAGCTGAGGGAGCACTGAAACGGCTTCAATCGTCTTAGAATACATATAGAAGAATCTGAAACCAAAGTTAACTGCGAATCCAGGATGGCCTACTAATGCAACTACAGCAGAAGGCACCAGCTGTAAACAGGAGAAAAAAAAATTGTAAGAAAATTGTCAACAATTCAAAATGACACAAGAATTCTGTTTTCTGTAATTTATAGATGATCTATTACTTGCTATGCTTGCTTATAAATTACAATCACATTCCCCACGGAATATGTAATTTGCATTGAATTTCATCTGTTTTGGAAAAGCATTACCGTTCAGTGTACTTTAAACAAATTACGGACAGCTAAAGTACATGTCAATGATGATTAAAATAACTAAAATGCTTCTGATTGCTTAAGGTCATTTAAGGTGTGTAATACTTGCAGTGCATGGAATATTGATCATCATTGACAAAGTTCAGAAATATGATCAGAGAAATGAGAAAAGTGAAAAACAAAAGACTAAATATTGGATGAACAACATAACTGCTTACCACATAATAGAAAGGCATATTGTCAAGCTCTTGCATGTAGGAACTCTTTAGCTTAAAGCGTATCATATAGATCACCCAGAGAGTAGATACAAGTGTTAGAGAATCAAGTACAACATAAATGTCTCTTATAAGCATAAAATGACATATGATTCTCATGATTAAGAATACAGCTGTAAGTTCCTGAGTCTTCAATGATAAACCTGTGAAGATCATCAAGAATATATACATTCAGATTGCTAGAAGCAGGCATATATAGTTGTATGATTAAAGGAGCAATTTTTAGTAAGAAAAATTATCCGACTAAGTGAACTGTAACGTAGTCACATAGGTCATCTTTTATGCCTTTTGCATGTTTGTTGTGCAATCGAAAGGATTTGCGTACTAGCCTTTTATAGATTGTATATCCATCATATACTTAGTTCATTCCAAATTTTATGATTGATAAAGCTAGTTTTCATAATTAGATGATCAGATCTTTCAGAGCAATCTTCCAAGATTTCGCTCTTCAAAAGTTGATTAACCTTCCAAGATTCATACAGAAGCAGTGCTACTTCGATCAATTTTTACTACTCCATTCTGAACTTCTTCTACATCTTGAACCTTTGGTGACTGACCATTATTTTAGGGGGAAAAAATTATCTATGTTGCTTTATAACAAGGAATATTAAGTGCTTGTTTGGTTGAAGGTGGGAGTGAAATTCCTTGGAAATTTATTTTCCCATGTAATTGTATTTCCTAGGAATTACTCGTACTAAATGTTGTTTGGTGATTCATGGAAAATGTCACTTACCTAAGTCCCCCTAGTCAAGTAATTTCCTCCATTTCAGGTATTTGTACTCCCCGTGAATTTGTCAAACAAACAAACCAAAATTTTCAATTCCTTAAAATTTTTTACTCATTATGTTAAACAATGTCACCTAAATCTCTAATTTTGTGCCTATTTTCTTCTTTTTATCAATATGCTTGGACTAAATTATCCTTAATTTATCCATAAATTCAAAATACCAAACCTCTCTTTAAAAGAAAATGTGCCCATATTTATTGTTTTTCACCATTCCAAGAAACATTAATTGCTTTTTAATTAATTTTAAAAGGGAAAAGAAAATAAAGGATATTTTGTTTTTCGTTCAGTCCAATTAAACCCTATTTTTACATACAACGTCGGCCCCAAAATTTGAAATCTATTGTTTCTTTTAGTCATGTCACACCTTTTTTCTTTTTAGATTAGTCACGTTATACTTAGGGCCTGTTCTCTTCGGCATAAAACAACTGAACTGAACTGAATTGAATTGAACTGAATTGAACTGATCTGAATTGAACTGAAATGAATAGTGATATGTGAGAGTAAAAGTATTGTCAAGAGCTGAACTGAACTGGTCTGAACTGAAAATAAGCTGGGGAGAACAGACCCTTATATTCATACTTTAATTACTTTTTTTAGTAAAAATTAGTATCATATGTAATATTGTAGAAAAAGAATATTTATATTTTCTGATTTTGCATAACAATTTTGATTTTAAGGACTAATGTCAATAATTAGCATAGGGCCCCTAACCTTTTTAGACGGCCTAATAGGCTACGAACTCCTTAAATTCTATCAAAATCCAATTCGAAATATTTTGGGCTTATAAATTTGAGTCCAATTGACAAGAAAAACAATATCCACACATTAATGAAAGGATAATCAATTAGTGGGGACATTTAAGTTTGGATCATTGGATGCATATGAGATGTTTTATATGTTATGATGAAAAAATACTTCTTAAACTATAAATTCGTAAATGTAACGTTCAACTCTTATCAAAAAATTCATGTCGTGTTAGCCACGATCCGTTCCATACATCTTATACAAGTTGCTTCTACATAACGCGACCACCACTGTGATGGCGACCACATCCACAATTTATTTCTATAGTCTAAATACAGTCTCGATTATTGGAGGTAAAATTCAACACAACAGATCAAATTTCGTCAACATCAATTACCACTTTCTTTCTTTTTCAACAAAAAAGGGGTAATTTTGCCAAATGGAGTAACATCCAATGTGTTGCACACTCGCACGTGGCAAATCAAGGACTATATTATAAAACCATTATGACTCATATCGGTGGGAAGGGGAAAATTAAGGAGTGGATTTTGATGAAAAAATAGCGGAGATTTTGAAAAAAATAATATATGAATCATTAATTTTTTATTTAATGATTGATATTATTCAAACTCTACTTTAGAATTTTAGAGGATCTAAACACCTAATTAGTGGGATTAAACTCCATCACACATGAGATTCTCTCTTTTCTCATTTTTTACGGAAGTCATTCTCTCTTAAATATTTCAAAATTATAGGCACGACACATGAAAGGATGAGGAGCTAGCTCATGTGGTAGAGCACTCCCCTCTGATCTCTGAGGTCAGGGTTATCCCTGCTGGGATATTTCCTTAGCATGTTTTGCATGCTTTACCAGCCAATGTGCTGGTAGTTCCTACAAAGCTAGTAGCCTTGGTAGGGGTTAGCCTTTGGGGTGACTTAATTTCCAACAAAAAAATAAAAATAGGCACGACACATGAGACATGTGAACATTGAACTTAATTAGTATCTTTATTCCTTGGGCCCACTTGGGAGTTGGGATCCTTATCTTCTCCCAATTGTCATTAGAAAAATGGAATTAAGATTAAGACGCAACAATAATTAAGATTTACAGAAAAATAATTAAGAATAGGTTTGTTTGACTTGTTAAGATAAGTTAGACGAAATAAACTCTTCTAAAATAACATCTTTTTATACAATTCCACAAACTAATGCTTTAAACAGTATAACACACAAACAAACAAGACAATTTAGAGAAAAAAAAAATTGTTTAGATAAAATGAGTTCGATAAATTCTAGCAGACAAAATCAGAAACCTTAAGGATCTCAATCAAGTTCCTGACCTTGACACACACATGGGGTACGGTGTGTTATGGCTTTTAATTAAGATGATGAAACTAAATACTCTCTTGAAATATATATGTGATTAATTTATCATCAGAATTTAAAAAATCCCTAGTCTCTAAAGTCTAATTCATAAGTGATGAACTAAACTAACAATATAATAACAAAATTAGGAAATTGAAAAGAGCTAGCAAAGATATGATACCAGAACAAGTTTTGGTGATGGTGAGCTTGTAAATCAAGACTAAGATTCCAATGGAGTGAGCAAGTTGAGCAGCAACATAAAAGTAGGTATAATTTCTTACGAACACCTTCAAAAAAATGAGAAGAATTAACGCAGAAACGGAAGCCAAGCTAACTTGCTGTCTAACTGATCGACTCCGAATCCATCTGGAAAGTTGCTTCACCGCCGTCGGAGTTGCTCTTTTGTCTCCCATGCTGGCTTTACCTTCTTTACTGCTACTATAATTGGGAAAAAAATAGAGAAGAGGGAGAGAGAGATAGAAGGGGGCTGATGAAAACAAAAATTGGTTGGTTTACTAATAATTGGAGGAAGCAGTTTTTAATGAGTCGGGTTACTGGCTGCTCACTTGCTTAGGGCTGACTGTTGAGTGTTTGGGCTCATTTCAGCTATTGCCCAATTTTCAGTAAGAAGTGGCCCAATAGGTGTTCTTGACACCTGGACTCAGGCAGCCATTCAAGTGGCTGCTTTTTAGCCGAAGGTTTCAAAGCACTATAAATACTAGTTGCCTCATCAATAAGCAGGTATTAAATTCTTACCTAACAAACCAGAGGATCTCTTTCTAGACTTTCTCTCTCTAGCTTGATCGTCGACTGATTTGAACGTCAGAGAGGCGATCCCGGAGCAACCTCTGGGACAGTCTAACCTTGTCTTTTGCAGGATTCCGGTGTACGGACAATTGACTCAAGACAACGAGTCTGACCCGATACCTAATCAACACACCTTAAACATAATTAATTTCTAGGCAGAAATAGTTTGGCGCCGTCTGTGGGGATTGACAAAAAGTTACATCGCCACCACTCAGCAAAGTTCACCTCATTTTCTATTCAGCAACAACTTACTTCATTGTTAGTCAGCAATGGCTCAAAACCAAAAACACTCGTAATAAGCACCCCTCTGCGCAAGCTCAGAGGTCTGAAAGGGGGCACTCGCCTCCGCACCACGGGAGATCTGGTCGCGTACCCTCACCGGCTCGTCGGTCTCCCACGATCTAAACCATGGACCCCAACCGGGAACTGTCTCAAGGAGACCATCAGTCACCCTCTCAACAAATTCAACGTGCTGACCCCCACTACTGTTCGCAACGGACATAGCTTTCATTGCAGCTCAGCTTCAGCAAACTTTACAACGCATCATGGATATAATGACTGCCTTCGAGCAGGGGCAAGCCCCACTCAATCTCCACAATCCTCCCGAGCCAAGAGTACGCGCTTTGGTGCGCTCACAAAGAGAAGAGCACAATCCTCGCTCGTCTCATGGCCAGCCTAGCCGGCCACGATCCGAAGCCAGGGAGCCCAGTCGGCTCAATGGAGAGATATCAAGGCAGGATGAGCGCCCCCCCGTCTAGGGAGGGGTCAGCTCGTCATGGGTCAGTCTGTCGAGAAGAAGAGACCCACAGCTCGAAGTCCCCAAGGGGCGATCCCAGGCGTAAGCCTGAACACGCTAGGTATTTTCTTAACCAGAAGCGCCTCAGCCAAAGATACGATGCTCGGAACATCTTGAACAAGAAAGCCAATCAGCGAGAGGGGCAGGGCGATTCAACTCATTCCAAACCCGCTCGATTGAACAACGGCGGTCTCAAGTTCATGGTCCCATTCAACCAAGAAATCCTGGAAACCCCACTCTCGGAAAAATCAAGACCCCCTCATCGAATAATTCGCAGGCCTAACCGACCTGGACGATCACATGGCCACTTACAAGGCTCAGATGAGCGTGCAAACCAGCTGCGAAGCCACATGGTGTCATTTCTTCCCTACCACTCTTAAGGGCCTCGCCCTGAACTGGTTCCAAGAGCTCCCAGCTGGAATCATTACTGAATTTTCAATATTAGAGGACTTGTTCATTCATCTTCTAGGAAGAGACAAAAGAAGACTAGCCTTTATCTCATGGGGGTTAGGCAAGAGAAGAATGAGAGTCTGGCCGACTACATCAAGAGATTCAATGAAGAATCATTGAAGGTCACAGACCTGCAAGATGCGGTAGCCTTTGCCACCCTAATGTCCGGACTCAACTCGGTAGGCTCAGATGGTCCTAGGCGGAGAGTGAAGCAAATACCTTCTCGGAAGCCATGACTAAGGCCCAGAGATTCATCCAGGCAACAGACATATGTCGTCACTCGGATGATGGAAGCAAGAAGAGGAAAGAAGAAGGCAATCACAAGGACCAACCAAAGCAACAAAAAACAAGGGGTCAGTCAGATTGATTCAGTGACCATGGCAACAATCCCCGATTCAGCAAGAATCGGAGAGAGATTTACTTCGACCTCAAGGATAAATCCATACTCCCCCAACCATCCCCCATCAGAACATCTTCTGCCTGAAGAGATAGGAGTTTGTGGTGTGAGTATCACAAGAAGTGTGGACACACCACCAAATACTACAGAGAACTTAAAAAGTCCTTGGACAACCTAGCGGAACAAGGCAAGCTGAACCGCTACCTCAAACACACCAGTGAAGAGAAGGGCAAGCCAAAGGTGGGTCAGTCGAACAGTGGCGACACTAAAGGCTTCATTGGTGTCATAACAGGTGGCTTTGCCTCGGGAGGCCTAATTGGCCGAGCTCGCAAATCCCACCTCCACAGTCTCAAGCACAAGTCCAACAGCCCCGTGATGACTTTGGGGGAGTCGGACGTTACATACACCACATGATGACCCCCTGGTCGTCGAGCTCAAAGTGACCAATACAAGGGTCAAAAGAGTGTTAGTTGATAGTGGGTCATCCGCCGACATTATCACGCTAGAGTGCCTCCGGAAACTCAAATACAGCGAGCGGGATGTCACCCCTTCAATCAGCCACTCATAGGCTTCGGGGGCAAACTCGGTACACCCAATCGATTCAATAAAGCTACCCAGTCGGATAGGTGAAAAAGGTAAAAGCAGAAGCTCACCAATTGACTTCTTGCTGTTGGACATTCCTTTACCTCACAACATCATAATGTGGAGACCCACTCTGAATAAAGCCAAGGCTGCCATCTCAACCTACCAGCTCCTCATGCAGTTCGAAACTGATGATGGTAAAGTGGGAAAGATACAAGGGATCAGCAGGCAGCAAGGGAATGCTATGTAAATAGCCTCAAAAATAAAAACGACGTCCAAGAGGACTCGAAAAAGATTGGCCCTCAAGCAGCCTCGGAGTCTACATCACAGATTACCCCAAACAGTATGAACGCCCTTAACCGGCCGAAGAAGTAATGGTCGACACAAAGCTCGGTCGGACAGTGAGGGTAGGCAAAGCTATGGACCACTAGTAGAATAAATGCTATTTGCTGCGGTGGTATTGCTGCGGTTTCACCCATACGCAACAATATATCACGTAAAAAGAAAAGAAAAATATAAAATAGACATATTGTTGCGGTTTCGGCAAGAAACCGCAGCAATATATGTCAACATGAAAATTTTCAAACTCAAGTTGACTTTTTGACCAACTATATTGCTGCGGTTTTCCGTAAAAACCGCAGCAATATATTAAAATATTTGTTTTTTTATTAATATTTGAATATATTGCTGCGGTTCCTAATAAAAACCGCAACAATATGGTATTTTAAAATAAAATGCCCAGCCCAATTAGGGTTTTATTCTTTCTTCCTTTTTAAAATTCCTCCCAGCCGTTTTTTTAAACCTCTCTCCTCTCTCTCCCTCTCATTTCCTCCTCACAGATCAGTAAACTAAAATCACTCTCTCCTCTCTCTCTCCTCTCCCTCTCCTCACGCTCTCGCATCTCCTCCTCCGTCGCGGTGGTCGTCTCTACGACGTGCTTACCACCACCAGATCTTATCGTCTTCATCATCGACCGTTCTTCATCCTCGGCCCACCGGCCACCCATCACTCACTCATCTCTCTCGCCGGTCTTCATCACCGAAATCGTCTCACATCTCTTCAGTCGCCGATCTTAACCACAGCACACTACAAGAATACACGTAAACAACGACGGCTAAAAGCCGACGTTGATCAGAAAAAAAAAACCGTCGAAATTGCGCATCTCGAGTTCTTCGTCGGCTGTCTTCGTCGACATATCTGAAAACAGATCTGAAACTCGAGTTCTTCATCGGCTGTCTTCTTCGTCGTCTCGTTTTTTCGTCTTCGTCGGCGTCTCGAGTTCTTTGTCGAAGATCGAAGACTCGACTTGAAGATCAATAAAATTCGTCGGCTGTTCTCCGTCGGCGTTTTTTCATTTCGTTGTTGTTCAGATTTTTTTTTTTCGTTTTTTTATTTATATTTGTTTTTTCGTTTTTTGTAATTATTTCAGATCTGTTTTTTTTTTTTCTGATGTAATATAAGCTAGTCACTTTATTTTTTTTGTTTGTGTTAGAACTTAAAATCAATGTTAAGCGTTAAGTTTGTATGAATTTTTGCTATTTTTTTTGAATTTTGTTCACATTTCGAATCTAATGATAAAATGCAAAAAAAAAAAAAAAAATTACCACACCTTGACATATTGCTGCGGTTCCTGGGCCAGAAACCGCAGCAATATTACGTGTCAGCAACCTTAGATTTCACCAAAAATTATAATATTGATGCGGTTCGGCCTAAAAAACCGCAGCAATATTGGTATATATTGTTGCGGTTTAAAACCGCAGCAATATTATTAATATCTATTGCTGCGCCCTTAATTGCTGGACGCCTAAAACCGCAGCAATAGGGCACTTTTTAACCGCAGCAAGTAGCATTTATTCTACTAGTGGACCCTCAAATAAGAGAGGAAATCGTCCAAGTATTCACAGAGTACCAAGACGTATTTGGCTATGAAGCCACAGAAATGTCCGGACTTGACCCGAAAGTCATGTGCCACGAGTTAAACATCAAAGAGGGGTTCAGGCCGATCAAGAAAAAGCTGAGGCACCAAGGCCCTGAAAAGAACATCGCGACGGCCGCAGACACTAGTGGAAAAAAGCCCATTTCATATGGTCAAAACTGGGCCTACGGATGTGGTTTTGGTCCGCATCAAATGGATGCGCAACAACTTTGAGAAATAATCTGATGCAGTTTTGAATATGACCGCATCGGAAAGTACTGATAGGGTTTAAAAAAAACGACAACCAAAACACATATCAACAGCAACAGGCAGTACTAGAAAACAACCAAAACCTAACCAAAACATTGAGAGATAAATTAGTAGGACGAATTAATTGATACGCAAGGGGAATTTACAACAATTTCACATTAAAAAAATAAATTAAAATTCGAAAAAAACCAGATCTACAAACTAAATTAAAGAGCAAATATTACACAAACAAAAAATAAACTAGATTATACAAATTAAATATGAATTTCGATTTCGATGATGTCTTGAATGATGGAATCAAAAACCAGATTTGAATTCGACGAGCATGACGAAAGGAAGAAGGGCGAGGGATGAATTCGACGAGACGCATCTTCAAGCTTTTTTGGGGTGAACGACGGCAAAGTCTTCAAATCTTCACCGGAGCGCGAAACAGGTCGACGGCGAGACGAGACAGCGAGTGAGGAAGCAGCGATGAAGATGGAGGGACGAACGAGAAAGTCGAATATGGAGAGACAAACGAGGAATTCAAAGATGGAGAGGCGAACGAAGAAGCACTAGTAGAATAAATGCTTATTGCTGCGGTCATTAAGTGGCCTACTGCGGCAATTTTGGCGGCGCAGCAATTAAGGGGGAAGCAATAGGTAAATAATATATTGCTGCGGTTTTAAATCGCAACAATATTTGAACATATTGCTGCAATTTCTGGGTAAAACCGCAGCAATAAGTATTTTTTTAATATTAAAAGTACTAGTCTATTGCTGCAGTTTCTTCCCATAACCGCAGCAATAGAGGCAAGGCAGGTAAATTTTTTTTTTCATTTCTCTAGAGGGATTGGGCACAAGATTTAATAAACATCACTTTCAAAAGCCAAAAAGTCATAAAATACCCTTTTTATTATCAAAAGGAGGAGAGAGAAAATCAAACCACACAAGTTTGTGATGGGCACTCTTGTCATTTTGTCACTTTCTTTTATCCATTTAAGGTATGTTTTACTTATTTTGAAACGTTCTAAAATAGTAAGTGTTTCACTTATTATGGAACGGAGGAAGTATAAATATAATTACAACAATCCACTATTACAAATCTGAGAAAAACAAACTAAAAAATTAAAATACTGAAATGAAAAGACTAAGAAAACAATTAAAACTACGGTTTTTTCACCAGGTACCCCTGTGGTTTTTCAAAATTCATGGGGTACCCCTAGTTTTAAAAAAATGCACCAGGTACCCTTATTGTTTCAAACAAATGTACGAAATCCTTAATGACTAAGGTGTTAAGTTTCCGTTAGTCATTAACCCTAACTCACCCCTCTAACCCTAATTAAACCCTAATTAAATCCTAATTAACCCTAATTAAATCCTAATTAAACCCTAACTTAGAACCCATCACCCCTCCCCTACCCCACCCACTCACCACCACCTGCAACACCCATCCCCTCCTTTACCCACCCCTCGCAGCAGCCGTCCTTCCTCCCACCCCCTGCAGCACCTCATCCCCTCCCCCACCCCTGCGGCAACCACCCTCCCCCATCCCTCGCAGCCCCATCCCCTTCCCCACTCTCTCTCTTTCGTCGATTCTTTCCCCCACCCCACCCCCTCTAGAACTGATTTCGAAAATCAAAATGGTTTTCAAAATCATTTTCAAAAATCATTTTCGAAATCAATTTCAAAAACCATTTTCGAAAAGGATTTTCGAAAAGGATTTTCGAAAACATTTTCGAAAACCATTTTCGAAACTATTTTCGAAAACCTTTTCGAAAACCATTTTCGAAAACCAATTTTGAAATTAATTTCGAAAACCATTTTCGAAACCATTTTCGAAATCATTTACGAAATTCGTTTTTGAAAAAAAAAATCGATAAAGAAGAAGGAGAGAGAAAAAGAAATGAAGAAGAAGGAGGTGGTATTTTCTAGCCCAGTTCGACGGTGATGGGTTGATTTAGGGGCTTCGATTTGGCGGCGGGAGTGGAGCAACCAGGGCGGTGGTGGGTCACTGTTGGAAATACGACGGGGTGGTGGGGGGGGAGGGGGAATTCGATGGGGGTGGTGGGGGGAAGGGTGGGGGCTGCTTGGGTGGGGGAGGGGGTGGTTGGATGGTTAAGGTAGGGGTGAGTTGTTAGGAGGTTAGAATTAGGGTTCAAGGGTTAGGGTTAGATGGTTAATTAGGATTAAAGGGTTAATGACTAACGGAAACTTAACACCGTTAGTCATTAAGGGCATTTCGTACATTTGTTTGAAACAATAAGGGTACCTGGTGCATTTTTTTAAAACTAGGGGTACCCCATGAATTTTGAAAAACCACAGGGGTACCTGGTGAAAAAACCGTTAAAACTAAAAGGTAAGAAACTAAAACATAAGCAGAAAATAAATTATACAAATTAAAAAATAACAAAAAATCAGAAACCATAACATTATATTGATTCTTAACAAACAAAAATAAAAAAATTCAAAAAAAAACCAAAATATCCTGTCGAACAACGAAGAACACGAAACAAAATTCTTAAACGAGAGTTCGTGCGCAACCAAGCAAACAAAATTGTGCGAAGAACACGAAGACGAAGAAAATTGTCCAGATTTTGTCAAACAGCGAAGACGAAGGGATTTGACCATAACATTAACATACATAACTCGAAAAAAAAACAATCACTGATACAATTTCGGGAAGGAAACAACAAGGTGATGTCTTTCTAATCAAAATCAAACGAAATTAGATCTTTTAAACTGAATTATTAAGCAAATCAACTAAAAAATTAAACAAAAATCATCGACCTAATCTCATCAAACTCGAACTGATATTGCGAAAACAAGCAGCGGCGGAGACGAGCGCCAATATTGCGAAGAGGAACCGAATTTCAACGAACGACGAGGAGATCTGGAGAAAGGAGGAAGGCTGATGGGTTGAGAAAGGGAGCGCCGGTGTTGGTCGTTGAGAACGACCGACGAAGACCGGTGAGATGAGAAAATAGAGGAGAGGTTGAGAGCAGAGTGAGAGTTTGAGAGGAGAGTAGGCGTGTGAGAGGATGAGAGAATGAAGGGAGGAAAAAACGCTAATTGGTATCTCGCTTGTTTTATACTGGTTTTTAAATATTTTTTTAATGATATTGCTGCGGTTTCTTACAAGAACCGCAACAATATATTAAAATTTCTAGACAAAAATCGCAGCAATATGTCTGATCAGATAATCAACTTTTTTTCAAAAAAATTCATGTTGATACCATATTGCTGCGGTTTTAGGTAGGAACTACAACAATATTTTTATTTTATATTTTACTTTTTCTTTTTACGTGATATATTATTGCGTATGAGTAAAATCGCAGCAATATCACCGTAACAATAAGCAATTATACTACTAGTGAAGAGATCAGAATAGGTGGCGGTTTGAGCGGCAGTTTGAGGAGATCAGAAGAGGAGTGAGAGGAGTGAGAAGAGTGAGAGATTTAAGGTTTGTAGGGAGGTGGGGTTTGAGGAAATCAGAAGAGAGTGAGGGGAAGTTAGGGTTTAAGTGGGAATGAGGGGTGGGAGTGAGTGAGGGATATAGCTGGGGCGCGTCAAGTGTGTATTGGGCAGCGTGTTTCTAAGCCTCTTAAGGAAAAAATAGAAAATCTGATACGGTCCCAGAAACTGCATCAGATTTTCTAAAAATCGCATCAATTTTATAATCTGATGCGGTCCACAAGAGGAGCGCATCAGATTTTCTTCCCAGCTTTCATTACCATTTTTTTTAAAATTTATTTTCAGATGCGATTTTTACAAAATCGCATATGTAACTAAGTGATAGATAAGGTTTTTCCACTAGTAAGAGGTTAAAAAATTGCTCGAAGTAGGGTTCATACAAGAGTGTCAGTACTCAGAATGGTTGGACAATGTACTACTGGTCAAAAAGTTGAGTGGGGAATAGCGAATGTGTGTGGATTTCACAGACTTGAACAAAGCCTGTCGAAAGGACAACCACCCCCTGCCCAAGATCGATAGGCTTGTCGACTCTATGGCTGGCCATACTCTCCTCAGTTTCATGGATGCAAATGCCGGCTATCATCAATACCCATGGCCGAGCAAGACAGGGTCCATACGGCCTTTGTCACCCCTCAAGGGGTCTACTACCACAAAATGATGTCGTTCGGCCTAAAAAACGCCGGGGCTACATATTAACGAACGGTCAACAAGATCTTCAGCGACTAGCTGGGTCGGAACATAAAGGTATATGTCGATGATATGATAGTAAAGATTAAGGCTCAGTTGGATCATCCATCAGACTTAAGGGAAACCTTGGGCACGCTCAGGCGATTTCACATGATGTTAAACCCCAAGAAGTGCGTCTTCGGGGTCAAAGGGGGGAAATGCCTCAGATTCTTAGTTGATGAAAGGGGAATCGAGGCCAATCTCGACAAAATCAAAGCAGTAATGAAGATGAAATCTCCTCGGAACGTGCGGGAGGTGCAGCGCTTAACCGGCTGCTTAGCTGCACTCGTACGCTTCCTCTCTCGGTCAGCAGATAAGAGCTTATTCTTCTTCAAAGCTCTAAAAATAAAAGAATTCGTTTGGGAGGAAGAAGCCGAACAGGCCTTCGCTTCCCTCAAAAAGCACCTTTCGGCCCTCCCAAAACTCATATCCCCTTGCCGAGGGAACCTTTAGTCATCGTGGAATATGCACTCAGCGCAGTCTTGGTGGCCGAAAGGGAAGGGGAAACAACACTCGATCTACTTCATCAGCCATGCTTGCAGAGGAGCAGAAGTCAAATACAACGAAGTGGAAAAAATGATCTTCACCCTCGTAATGGCAAATCGGAAGCTCAAACCTTACTTCCAAGCGCATCAGATCAAAGTCCTCACCGGACAGCCGCTTCGGAAAGTAACTGAGAGCGATGACTGATTGGGCCGACCAACTCACCGATTTCGGCCTAGAATACGAACCAAGGAGAACAATCAAAGCCCAGGCCCTAGCCGACTTTATCACTGAGTGTACAACCCGACCCCCGGTCGGTAAATAAGAGGAGTGGGAGCTGCAAGTAGAATGCTCCTCCACCAAAACTGGGTGCAGAGCCGGGCTTGTAATCAAGCCCCCCGGTCGGAGGCAAAATGGAGTATGCTGTTAAGTTCGAGTTTTTGGGGTCAAACAACAAAGCCGAGTACGAAACTCTGATCTTAGGACTCCAGCTATGCATCTTAGCCGGGGCATCATCTGTTAACGCCAAGTCCGACTCAAAACTTATAGTGGATCAGGTCTCAAGCGAGTATGAGACCAAGGAAGATAACATGAGAATGTACTTGGCCAAAACTCAGGACGTCATCAACAAGCTCTCCAATTTTCGGATTAGCCACATATATCGATCGAAAAATCAACAAGCGACACCCTAGCTCGAATGGCTAGTTCAGCCGAAGGATCGGCCCCTAGGACCATAGCATGGGAAGTGCTCAAAGTATCAAGCATAAATGCCAAAAAACAGCTCGTCTTGAACCGAACCTCTGCATGAATGGAAGATGTGGTCGGATACTTGCGGGAAAGACTGATGCCAGACGACCCAAAAAAGGCTGCACGAATCAAACACAAGTCGGGTTGGTTTCTATGGCATGAGGAGCAACTCTACAAGAAATCTTTCACTCACCCCCTCCTCATGTGTGTAACTCCCAAAGAAGGTAATTACATCCTAAGGGAGATACATCAAGGGGATTGTGGAAGTCACCAAGGAGGAAGAACCATAGTCGAAAAGACACTAAGGGCAGGCTACTATTGGCCCACACTTAAGTCAGATGCCCAGGAGCTAGTCAGAAGATGTCCCTCGTGCCAGATCCATTCGGACATCCCCAGGGCTCCAACCACTTCCCTCACAACAATTCAAGTTGTGCTGCCATTTGACAAATGGACTATGGACCTGCTCGGACCTTTCCCCCAGCGTCCGACCAAAGAAAGTTCTTGATCGTAGCCATTGATTACTTCACCAAGTGGACAGAGGTCGAGCCGCTAGCTTCCATAATGGACAAACAGGTCCAAGCCTTCATTTGGAAAAACATCATCACCAGGTTCGGGGGTGCCTAAGGCTCTGGTGTCGGATAACGGTCGACAGTTCAACAGTGGTCCTATCCGAGATTATTGCGCCCAATTCGGCATACAAACAAAGTTTTCAGCCGTTTCAAGGCCACAAACCAACTGTCAGGCCGAGTCGGCCAATAAAGTAGTCTTGATGGGAATAAAAAAATCCTTGGAAGCAACCAAAGGAGCATGGGTGGACGACCTACCAGGGGTACTCTGGTCGGCCAGAACTACAATGAAAGAAGCAATGGGACACTGCCCATTCGGCCTTGTATATAGGAGCAAAGCTATACTCCAAGTAGAAGTTGGCATTCCTTCTCCTCGATTGACCTTCTTCGAGTTCGACAAAATCGAAGATCACCCGAAACCCGAGGCAACGCCTTGTTGCAATCTATTCGGTACAAGCAAAAGATCACTCGGTACTTCAACCGTCGAGTAAAGGCCAGACCAATCCAACTTGGCGACTAGGTCGTCCGGAAAGTTGAAGCTACTGGACTTTCGCACTTTAAAGGGAAGCTGGGGGCTAACTGGGATGGTCCGTACAAAGTAACACAGGTCTTGAAGCCCGATACATTCCGACTAGAATCGTCCGAATGGGTGTCATTGGCCAGACCCTGGAATGTCGACAACCTTAAAAAATCTATAAGTAGCTTTTGTCACTTGCAATGGGGGTTTAAGCTAGACAGGTTCCCTAGCAAGAAATGTAGCCATTCGGCATTTTTGGTACTAAGCCGAACTTAACCAGTCCACTTAGCTATTTTTGTAAGCCATAGGACTTAAACAGTCCATTCGGTTTATCAAATAATAAAACGGACTTAAATAGTCCATTCAGCGATATTAATTACTTCATAACCTATTATTTATGGCAATGTATTGCGCATTTCTATATACAACGAAAGATCAATCAAATTGTGAGGAGTCAATCAGAACAACATTGCAAATGAAAAAATCCATCAAGTTGTATTCATTAATTGAAAAGTTCGCAAAATTACAAAAGTGGCCGACTCATCGACAGTATTATATAGCAAAAAGATCGTAAGACAAAGCAACCTAAGAGCTAGGAAGCGCTTTCCTCGGATCCGCCTCGGAATTCCTGTCAACCTGAGAGGTCTCTTCGTTCTCGCCCTCAAAAGCCTGAGCCCGGGCGCAAATCTCGTCGGCCTTGGCATCATATATCTCTTGGTACCAGGACCAGACGGTGGTCCAATCCAGCGAAGGGCGAGTCTCGCCCAAGACAACCTTCAGCCGACCCAACGCCTCATCCTCGCCCAGCCGATAAGATACCTGCCCAATCTCGGCATCGTACTCATCACAAGCTTCGGAAGCTTGCCATTTGGTAAACCACTGCTCCTCTTACCAAGTAAACTTCTTCTCGACCTCCTTCAGCTTAGCCCGAACTGTGCCCAGTTTAAACTTGATCCGATCCAGGTCAGCTTGAATCTGGGTGACTTTGGCCTCATCATCGGTCTTTGCAGTTTCAGCACCAGTCTTTGCCATGGTCAGGTCGGCCTTTTCCTTCACCCTGGTATGACGCTCAGTCTCCCAAGCCTTCTCGCCGTTCTTGATGGCCTCGTCCAGTCGAGCCTCGACGAGCCGCTTATCTTCCTTCACCGTCCACATGACATCAAAGTGCTTCTTTTGTTCGTCTTTCAGCATCTTGACCTCCTTGAACAGATTTATACGGTTCTCCGCAACATTATTCATTCGAATGGAGAACTGTTAGAACGGAGAAAATGATAGCAACAAAATAAAAACATTAAATTATGACAAAAAAGGTGTTTGGGAGAGGGGATAACATCAAGCCACGAACGGTAGAGATCGTTCGTCTCATTCTTCCCGAATACTTTATTTATGTGCTCCCGGTCGGTCTTCGTACAAATGATCTCCATGGCCTCATTGACCCTCTTATTCTTGTCCTCCTTGGACATCTTTGTAAAAGGAACGACCACCTCGGTCGTCATTTTCTCAATTCCCTCCGGGGCCGGAGAGGGGGGAGCGAGGAGTATAAATAGCAATACTCACAGGGACGAAGTCGGACACATGCAGGGATATGTCCATCTCTTCTGCCCCGGATCCCACCCGGGGTCTGTTCACCTCGACCGAAACGTCGGTCTTTGCCTTCTTGGTGGATTCTTTCTCTGCCCGAGCTTTGGCCACAACCTTCTCAGTAAGCGTGACCTTATCGTCGGCACACTCCTTACGCTTCTTGGGCTTGGGATTGGCCGGATCCTGAACACTCGAGGTGTTAGTAAAAAAACCACGAAAAAAATAAATGCACGAAAAATATGGGCTCGAACGGGAATACCTTAGGCGCATCGAGTTTTTCATTATCAAGGCATTCAATTAGGCTCGGATCCGAGCCGCCTTCAAGGCTGCAGATGTTAATCGCTCAGCCATCTCTCGATCAATCTCTTTGACGTAGGCGAGGGAAGATTCTGCAAAAGGAACAACGGTTAGAAAATTACGAAGTACAACCAAATGCAAAAATGTAAACCGGACCCCCTCTTCCGTATTACCCTTGGGAAAGGCTGAACTCAACCCCATTGCGGCCAAAAAAATATCGTTCTTGAAATGCTTATAGCTGGGCAACCAATTGCCAACAAGGAAGATTTCCCCACCATTGACTATCTTAGCTTCAAGCTGCATGTAACAAGCGGCTACGACCTTGTCGTCAGTCACCTCGGGCACCTTGAAGTTAAGCCCATGATTTGGTTCGGTAGATAAAGGCACGGTCGCCACTCCCCACTCTCCACCATAGAAAACGAAAGCGAACCTCCGTTGAAATCCTTTTTGAGAAGATGGGAGGTCCAATACCGAACGGTAGCCCCTCCTTGCCTGGAAGCACCACCAACCCGGTCCGTGCTCACCAGCCATCATCTCTACCAGCTTGTACATATGACACCACAACGTCATGGTCGGTTTGACCCCTATAATCTCGCAGATGACTTGGACGACCAATATCCCTCCCCAAGAGTTAGGAGATATCTGGCCCAAGCAAATGTTGTATGTATTCATCAGGTCCTACTCAAACTGGGTCAAGGGGAACCTGAGGCCCATCTCCATGGCCTTGGAGTAGAAAGTCGTACAGCCCGGAGGAGGGGATAAAATTATATGACATGCATCGGGTCGAACTAGAATGTACGAATCCTTTATTTGAAACCTCGCGGCTTGGCCTCGAGGATCCTTTAGAATGGCCTTTATCAGCTTAGGAAGGGGAAATTTGGAGCCTGGACCACCCCTTGGATCCAAATTAGGATACTCGAATCGGTCGAATGTGGACGCTTCATCTTCATCGCTCAACATAGTTATCCTAACTACACCATCAGACAGATACCGGTCTAGGTAACTCCTCGAAGAGGGATAAGCCAGAGACACCTTCCAAGGAAAGGGGACGGTGCCCTTGGCCTCCTCTTCTACCTGCAAAGGAGAACTCGGGAGATAGACCGCATCGGACACGGCCGAGGGACTCGGACATCTTATTAAAGTTGACACCATCACCATTCCCATTCCCATTCCCTTCACCTCCTTAGACAAATTGTAAGGAGGCGAGGCTGGGCGTGTCACTGACTCGGACGAGCACCCCATCATATATCAACAAAGAAGAACTTAAACAAAAAACAAAAGAAGAGCGTACCTCGTCGGACGAGCTGGGGCTCGGAACTAGAGGAAGGAAACTTGGAGGTAGAGAGAAAAAGACAAACTTTTGAGGAATTTAGAGAGAAAATTTGAAGAAAGTGATCTCCAAATTCCTCTCCTCCTCTCATATTTGTAGATGACCTCGAGGCGCGAGCCATATCGTGTCCGATAATGGATCTGGATGCATCTTTTGAGCCCTCTAACAACCTCTCCTAAGCAGCCTAGCTTAATGATCTAAAGATTAAGGTCCAAAGAGGTTGAAACGTCACAAGCAAGCATTAACTTTCCAGAATTTGAAATGTCCCAAAGAACTCCCACATCCAAGAATTGGCAACTGCCAAGTGGCACTCAAGGAAAGGAAAAGGACTATCCAGCTCGTTAGCTCAAAACTGGTGCCAAAGGCACCCACTCGGACAAGCCTAGGGCTAATTATCCCCTCATCCGAGTGGCATTCAACCTACTCGACTAAGAGGAGACCCTATCCTCCTTGCCAAGCTACTTTTTAGCCAAAAATTGCTAAGTCAAGCCGGCACCGACTCGAACAGACTTAGGGATCATTATCCCCTCATTCGAGTGGCGTCCAACCTACTCAGCCAAGGCAGACTTCCATCTCCTTGGTCGAGCCTCTTCCTTGGTCAAAGAATGGCTAAGTAAAGAAGGCACCTACTCTGGCAAGCTCGGGGCCCATTAGCCCCTCATCCGAACGGCGTCCAACCTACTCGGCCCAAGGACACCTCCTTCTCCTTTGTCGAGCCGCTTTCTTAGTAAAAAAAAATGGCTAAGTAAAGAAGGCACCCACTCGGACAAGCTTGGGGCTCATTATCCCCTCATCCGAGCGGTGTCCAACCTACTCGTCCCAAGGAGACCTCCTTCTCTCTTGTCGAGCCGATTTCTTCCTAAAAATGGCATAGTAAAGAAGGCACCCACTCGGACAAGCTTGGGGTTCATCAGCTCCTCATCCGAGTAAGTCCTCGTCTACAAAACGAAAGCATCAACCGGGTCGGCACTCCCCCTTTCTCCTTCTCGAGAGACCGGGTCGGCACCCCCCCTCTTGAAGATCGGGTTGGCACTCCCCCTCTCTCCTCCCCGAGAGTCCGGGTCGGCACTCCCCCCTCTCCTCAGTAACGGGTCGGCACTCCCGCTTTCTCCTTCTCGAGAGACCGGGTCGGTACTCCCCCTCTCTCCTCTTCGAGAGACCGGGTCGGCATCTCCCCCCTTTCTTGAATACCGGGTCGGCACTCCCCCTCTCTCTTTCGAGAGAGACTGGGTCGGCATCTTCCCTTCTCTCCTTCTCGAGAGACCGGATTGGCCTCCCCTCATCCCCTGAAGACAGGGTCGGCCCTCCCCTTCTACTGGGGACCGGGTCGGCCCTTCCTCCTTCCAGGAGACCTGATCGGCCCTTCCTTCTCCTTCTGAGATCGGGTCGACCATATTCAGGTCATCTTGTTGTCCACCTCTTGAGTTCAAAAGCTTCAAGTTGATCGAGACTCCGCCACGAGTGGTCGACATTCAGCTGGGTTTCCATCATCCCCCACCCCCGGGGTGGGTCTAATTGTTTGGGCTCATTTCAGCTATTACCCAATTATCAGTAAGAAATGGCCCAACAGATGTTCTTGACACCTGAACTCAGGCATCCCACTCAAGTGGGTGTTTTCCAGCTGGAGGTCCCAGAGCACTATATACTTGTTGCCTCATCAATAAGTAGGTATTAAATTCTTACCTAACAAACCAGAGCATCTCTCTCTAGACTTTCTCTCTGTAGCTTGATCGTCGACTGACTTGAGCGTCGGAGAGGAGATCCCGGAGCAACCTCCGGGGCAGTCTAACCTTGTCTTTTATAGGATTCCGGTATCACACCTTAAACATACTTAATTTCTAGACAGAATCAACTACTACAATTGGAAAAAAATAGAGAAGAGAGAGAGATAGATAAGGGGGGGGGGGGGGAGGGCTAATGAAAACAAGGATTGGTTGGTTTATTAATAATTGGAGGAAGTAGTTTTTAATAATTCCCTTTTCCTACAACTTGACTTACATTACTTCAACAAGAACACAATTGCAACAAAAAAAAAAACCCAACAGTACACATGAATAAAGCAAACATCAACTTCTTCTCAGTGGTGTTAGATTCAACTTATACAGACTTTCAGTTGTGGCCATACCAATTTCCTCAACTTCATCCACCAACTTTTCTTTCTTCACTTTTAACTTCTTTATTTTCTCTCGACCAAAATATTCTGCCCTTCAAGTTTAGAAATGAACCCATCCCTTACAAAGATCCCATCTTAGAATTCACGCACATCATCCAGCTCTGCCTACTTGAAGAATCCACAAGTTTGCTGCAAAATTAAACAAAAAATTAAGATTTGACAAACCTAATTAAAAACAAAAGCTACAAATTTACATACTTACAGGCCAATAAGTACATCCACAAAAGTGTTTTCCTTTTGTTGGCCCTTGAACCTTATCAACCCTCACAGGCGCAATTTCTTGATGATAACACACCATGTGACCACCACTGTTGGACCTTGTGGACCGAGACCTATAAGAAGAAGAACTAGTTGTGGTGTTCGACGCAATTGAAGAAGGAAGAAAGAGACGAGGAGAAATGAGGGAAATATGTGAGCAAGGGGAGTTTTAATTGTGGGTCTCAACGGTAAAAAATGAAATATAGGGGCAATTCATTGATTAACGAGGTAAATAACGTCACAAGCAAGGCACGTGCCATTGTTTACCAATTCTTCAGGTGATAATAGGTAAATGGGGTATTTTTGGCAGACCTCCCCAATAGCTGGGAGTATTTAAAGATAACTCATAGTTGGGGGTATTAAAAGTGGACGCTTCAAAGTTGGGGTATTCTCATCCATTTTTCCTACTTTGGAAAAGATAATAGTGAATTGGTTGTTGAACAAATGTTTTCTAATTCAGGTACCCATTACTCGACTTGGGAAAATCGAGTACCTGATTTGCGGGCACCTAATTTTTCCTGGTCGAATCATGGGATGCTTTTTTTACTATTTATAATTGTGGATACCCGAATGTTAGGATACTCGCTAATGAACACCCCTAATATTGCGAGGGACCTAAAGTCATATATATGAGACTCGTCACACTCCAATTAATGGAGTGGCCACTTCACCAATATTTTTATATGATAAATTTATAGTCCCTCCATCCCCCAATAGATTTCTCATTTTTTCATTGATGATTGGCCCAAATACATTTCAATTTTCTTATTTAGCATGGGTCTACCTATTAAAATATTATTTACCTTCTATTTTGTTTATTTTAGTACTCATTTTCCTATAAATCAATTATGGATTACCTTACTCGCTTGTATTCTCTCTTCTCAATAAATTATTCATTAATGATGTACCAACTCCAATATTTTTATTCTATTATTATACAACTAAGAGCCCACCTAAAACCTCTTCCTAAATACTTGTGTCCAAAAGAAAAGGAAAATCTATTTGAGGACGGATGAAGTATTTCCTAAACTTGACTTTGTGAACGTAATTTAATTAAACTAAACTGAAACAAGTTGAACTGAATTCTACTTACTTGAAATAAGTTGAACTAAATTGAATTGAACTGAGCTGAATTGAACTAAACTGAATTGAAGTAAAACTGTGAGAGAAAAAAAATTAAGCTGAACCAAAATAAGCTCAATTAAATTGAACTGGACTGAAACTGTGTCCAAAATAACAGGATATTTATTGATTCATTAACTCGTTGAACTTAACACATTTCGTTAAAAGTTTTTGCGTCCTACTCTATTATTGTATTGTACACATTGGTTGATAGAAGAGTAAAGACAAACAACAAAAACTACAATGTCATATAGGCTAAAAAAACGTGTGCCTGCAATTGCATAAAAATTTCTTTAAAGTGGTAGTTGAATCATTCAAACCAATTTTAGGTCAGATTATTCGGCTCGATCACATTCAAATGTTATGACTTATGAGATGAAACTTTGAATTTGAAACTGAAATAAAATTACATATACCATAGAATTTGGTATCCACATCAAATAATATTGCTGCTTTGTCACGAGTTATGCTCCCCTTTCCTCCTGCCAACCAAGCAAAATGGTGCAATTAAGGGAAGTGAAGAGCATGGGGTATGGGTATGGGAGCTCGGAAAAACCGTTGAGCAAATAAGAGAGGTGACAGCTTTGTACAAAACTCAAGCTGCAACTCGCACGTGGTGAAGTCCCAGTTTTAAATAACAGGTCAATCAAATCAAATTAAAACCAACTATATAAACAATAAATAAATAAATAAAACCTTATTTTTTTTGAGGGAAAAATAGAACCTTAATGAAAAAACAAAAGTCTGCAATCTTATTGATATTATGATATTGTTATAATAACACACACTTCATTGACCCGCTTTGCTCTTTCCTTCGCTTTTTAATGGCTTTCATAAATCATACTGCTGCTGCATACATGTCCCCAGCTTTAGTTACGTGACATGCAGCACCACACGTTCCGTACTGGTACCTTCACCTTATCATTAAAAAATAACCAAACATTACTTCATCTTTGAATACTTTGATAATTATTTTCGACAAATTTCACGCAAGTATTAATTTACTTTGAGAGAAGGTGACAATTAACTTGCAATACGAGCATACAATAAATACGCAAAGTAAAATGTAAATTATAGTAAAGAATACAAGACAATTTTACGTGGAAATCTTTAGATAATAGAAAAAATCACGGGAGGATGAGGTGCTTTATTTGTGTTCAGTTTGTTTTCTTAGGTAGTGGTTGTTTGAGATCTCCATGTTAACAATCTCAGCAGTGAGATTAATTCTCCATGAATAAAAGACTTTGAGAGAGAGAGAGAGAGAAATGAGAGAGAAGGATCTTGTATATTATGAAAACAAGATTATTACAGAATGACTTACAAGAGAAAGGGTCTGTTATATTTATACTATGTAATACTAGCTAACAAACTAACTAACTAACTAGTATAACAGAATAACATAATTAAGCTGATGTGGACATTAATAAGATGCGCTGGAGTGGAGCAGCTGTACGTATGTGATATGTTAGTCTCAACATCCCCCCTCAAGCTTGGCAGTGGTGAAAACATGCCAAGCTTGGATAACAAGTCATTGAACTGAGCTGAAGGCAAAACCTTGGTAAGGACATCTGCAGTTGAGTAGTAGTAGGAATATAAGTTAAAGAGATTAAGCCTTCCATGAGTTTCTCCCTTGTAAAATGACAATCTATATCGATGTGTTTGGTGCGCTCATGAAATACTGGGTTGCGAGCAATGTGAAGAGCTGATTGATTGTCACAATGAATGGCACTGAGCAATCTGACCAACCATGTAACTTCAGCAGTAGCACTAGCCATGGCCCTGTATTCTGCCTCTGAGGAGGATTTTGAAACTGTTGGTTGTTTCTTGGACTTCCAACTGATTGGAGAAGAACCAAATAACACCACATAGCCTGAGATAGAACGCCTAGAATTAGGACAAGAAGCCCAATCTGAGTCTGTAAAGGCTTGGAGAGTAAGCTGAGCTGAACCTTTCATCAAAATACCCTGACCAACACTGCAAGCAAGATACCTTAGAACATGATTAAGTGCTTGAAGGTGAACATCAGTAGGGTGCTGCATAAACTGAGAAAGAGTCTGCACAGTATAGGCCAAATCAGGCCTAGTGTGGGTAAGAAAATTAAGCTTTCCCACAAGGCATCTATATGAAGTAGGATCTGCCAAAGGACTACCAACATCAGCAGCAAGCTTCATATTGAGTGGAAGAGGAGTGACTGCAGGTTTGGAAAGATCAAGGGCACAGGTGCTAAGAAGCTCTTTGGCAAACTTAAGAACAATGCCTTTAGGTATAAGAGACTTCTATACCTAGGAAGAAACTAAGTTCTCCTAGATCTTTGATGCTAAAAACTCTGTCCAAGTGAGCCTTGATTTGATGAATGGTGGCAAGATCACTTCCTGTGAGAATTATATCATCCACATAAACTTCTAATATGGTGAGAAGGGAGCCATTAGGTTTCAAAAAAAGAGAGTAGTCATTTTTAGACTGATGAAACCCTTGCTTAGTAAGTTCGAAAATCAATTTGGCAAACCATTGCCTTGATGCCTGTTTTAACCCATATAATGACTTCTTGAGTCTGCACACTTGATTAGAGGGATTAGGGAAGCCTTCTGGAAGCTTCATATACACTTCCTCATGAAGATCGCCATGAAGGAAGGCATTATTAACATCTAATTGATATAATTTCCATTTCTTGTATGCTGCTAAGGCCACAATAGATCTGACAGTAGAGTGTTTGACAACAGGAGAAAATGTTTCTTGAAAAACGATGCCAAATTGTTGTATGTAACCTTTAGCCACAAGCCTAGATTTATATCTTTCTACCTCTCCTATAGACCTGAGTTTAATTTTAAATACCCATTTACAGCCTATAGGAGTCTTGCCAAGAGGTAAGTCTACTACATCCCATGTGTTGTTGGTAGCCAAGGCTTTTAGTTCCTTGTTCATGACAGCAACCCATTGAGGGTCTTTAGAGGCTTGAGAATAAGTAGTAGGCTCAACCAAGGAAGAAGCATGAGAAAGAAAATCTTGTGAGAAGAAGGAAGAGAGTCATAACTTACTAGATTACACCAGTGAGGAGGAGAAGAAGCAGTGACAGTGCAGGCATAATCTTTTAAATAAGAGGGAGCTTTGTAAATTCTGGTAGACTGTTTGGGTGGGGTGATTTCATGAGAAAAAGAGGGAGTGGAAGAAGGTACAGAAGACAAGGAAGAATCAGGTGATTGTTGTTCAGGTAAAATAGAAGAAGGTGGACAAGGAGAAGATAAAGTAGGTATTGTAGGAGGAGAAGAAGTAGGTTCTGTAGAAACAGGAAGAAAAGGGTCAGAAAAGATGTGATCATGATTGATGGTAGGAAGGTAAAACTGGAAAGGAGAAGAGAAGTATGGGAAGTATTGTGAAATGGGAAATGTTGTTCATGGAAAACAATATCTCTAGAGATTAATATTTTCTTGGTAGAAAGATGATATAGCTTGTAAGCCTTTTGATCAGTGGGATATCCAAGGAAAACACAAGCATCAGCCCTTGAATCAAATTTGGATCTCCTTGCTTTTAGTGTAGAAGCAAAACACAAGCAGCCAAAACTCTTGAAATAAGATGTATCAAGAGCAACACCATACATTTTCTGAAATGGAAAAATATTGTTTAGAGAAAGTGAGAGGCATCCTGTTAATAATATATGCAGCACAAAGAACACTGTCACCACACAGATGAAAAGGTAAGTGGGCCTGAAAGAAGAGAGCACGAGCAATTTCTAGAAGATGCCTGTGTTTTCTCTCCACAGCACCATTTTGTTGTGGAGAATCAGCACAGCTTCTTTGATGAATAATGCCATGCTGCAAGTAAAACGGAAGAATATAGCCTTCACAAAGTTCCTTGGCATTATCAGTTCTAATGCCTTGAATAGATGACTGAAATTGAGTCTTAACATATAAGGCAAAATTCTTAAGAATAGGCACAACATCAAATTTAAATTTGAGTAAGTGAACCCAAGTGGTTCTTGTAAAATCATCAACAATTGTGAGAAAAAATCTGCATCCATTATTTGTAGTATGTACATAAGGACCCCATGTGTCAATATGAAGCAATTGGAATGGTTGACAAGTATGAGAAATACTAGAATGAAATGGCAATCTAGTCTGTCTTGCTTTTGGACAAATTTGACACAAAGAAGCAGAAAGAAGCTTGAAGTTAAACTCAGGAAATAATGCAGCCATTTTGGAGAAAGGCATATGCCCCAACCTTAGATGCCAAAGTTTAATGTCATCAATAGTGTAAGTAGAGATGAGAGAAGTAAGAATGTAGGCAGCTTCATGAACTTGAGAAGATCCATTAGCAGCAGTAGAAAGAGTGACATGATCATCAACATAATAAAGGCCTGAGTGAAAGTTACCAAGAACTATTGACCTTGTCAAGGAAGGGGCCTGAAGAGTACAACATTCAGCAGAGAATGTTACAGTAGTGCCACATAAATAAGAACACAACTTAGGTACTGAAATCAAGTTGAAATGAAAACCAGGCACATAAAGCACTTGCTTCAAAGTAATAAAATCATTGAGAATAACAGTCCCAATAATATGAGAGATTTGTATCTTTCTGCCATCAGGAATTGTGAAGTGGTTGTCAGTATTATCAATTACTTCATAAGATTGAAATAAAGAAAGATCATGGCAAATGTGATCAGTGGCCCCACTATCAAGGACCCATCCACTCTTATATTGAGCACTTAGACAGAATTTACCTGCAAAGCAAGCATTATTGTGAGTGTCTGGAGAGGTGTCTTTGGAAACATCTTGTGTTTGAGAGGAACTTCCAGAGGAAGCAAGCATATCAAGCAGCTTTTGACATTGCTCCACAGTCAAAGTTGGTTGAACAACTTCAGTGGAATTGGAAGGAGTCATATCAACAGGAAACTCTTCACCTTGAACAGTTGCAGCAAACCTTTTATGTGAAGGTTTGTAGTCTGGAGGATATCCATGAAGTCTGAAACACCTTTCAAGACTGTGTCTAGGAATTTTACAAAGTGTACAAAAATAATAAGAACCTCTTTTATTGCCAGAAACAGATCTATTACTAAAGTTTCTATCATTGTTCTGAAAAGAAGATTTAGAACCATTGTAACCAGTGTTACCATAGGGAGATGACTGCTTATAAGTGTGAGTTATGTTATTAAACCTCTGCCTATCTACAACAAAGGCCATAGACTCTGATGGAGAAGCACTCATTGCACTCATGTCTTTGTTCTTGAAGCAACAATCTATATCACAACAAGAATGTTAGGCTTTAGCGTCCGCCAAAATCGGACGGTAAAAACACGGTGTCGGTCGCTAAATAAATTAGCGTCCGCCAATGGACGCAAAAGAGCTGATGCAAAACCCCTGGTCGCTAATTGCTATTTTAGCGTCCGCACGACGGACGCTAAACTTTAGCGACCGTTTTTTAAAAGGTAACGTCTGCTCCTCAGCCTGACGCCACTTAGCGTCCGTTTTGATGGCGGACGCTAGTTAGCGTCTGTTAAGTCGGACGCTAATTAGCGTCCGTCAGCAAAACGGACGCTACTTGGCGTCTGCTTTATCGGACGCTAATTGCAGAAAACAGTCGCTAATTTCTCGACCTCTTGCATGGTTCAAATTTCTTTCAGCAGACGTTACCTTCATAGGCGGACGCTAATTTCCTTTTTTTTTATTACAATGCTAATTGTATTTGAATAGTTTTTAGCCTGTATAGTTTTCCAACAAAATATATACTCAAGTTGTCCGCTAATGCGCCGAATTCTGCACTAATGACCTGTTTGCATTAAATATAAATTCATAAATACACTAATATAAATTCATACATACATAAACCTAAGTTAACGGTTTTAACTAAATTATATGTTTTCACGTCCCGAAATATAATATAAACAAGATAGATAGTGTAAGCTAATGTAGGATCCTAAGTCGCACACGCATCACCACCGCCGGTGGGGGGGGTCTCGAGGCCCGGGAGAGGGGAATGAACCACCACACTGGCTCATCATCTGGCTGTATGTCTCCATAGTCGCACTCATCTGCGCCAGGTACTCATCATACACCCTGCGATCCTCCTCTCTCTCCTTTTGCATGGCGATGCGTTCCTCTTCTCTCTCCTTCTGCATCCGCTCACGTTCTCTTTGCATCTCGGCTCTCTCTTCCTCGAACTTCGCAGACAACTGAGAAAACATGGAAGGAGTGCAACTGGAGGACGAACTACCTCCTCCCCTCGAAGACCTCTCAAAATAGAGGTATGCACTCGTCCCCAAACCAGGAACCCACCCTTTCTTTCTGCCACCAATAGTCTCAAAGAAAATCTGGTTCGGGGTCTTGATTTCACCTCTTTCTTCACATTGAGCAAGAGTTTTGTCATAACTTTCCTGCAAGAATGGATTAAGCAAGTTTAAGACACTTAGCCAATGAAAATGAGAGAAACTAAGCCATTTCGAGCCCTTTTTTGCGTTTCATGTTCCTATAATCCTACCTCTATGCCTATTTCAAGTTCTAATGCCTCATGCAAGTCCTAGAATACTCATTTAAGCTTTCTACTACTTGGTTGTATGATTCTAAGTAAGTTTAAGACACTTAGCGAATGAAAATGAGAGAAACTAAGCCATTTCGAGCCATTTGTTGGGTTTCATGTTCCTATAATCCTACCTCTATGCCTATTTCAAGTTCTAATGACTGAGCTGAAGATGAGGAGGACCCCGTAGCACGTTCACCATGACATAACCAGTCAAAGTAATTCGATTTAAAACCCTTACTGTACAAATGTACTTTGACCGTGTCCACATCCAAGTAACGCAAGTTATTACACCTCATGCATGGACATTTTATCTTCTCACCGTCATTTAAATGTGGATGTTGTAAACAAAACTCAATGAACTTATCAACCCCTTTCACAAACTCAGTTCTAAGGAAACGCCCATCAAGTCTGTTATACATCCAGCTACGTTCCTTCCTTTTCATAATTTAAAACTCTACATACAACTAGAAAGTATCAATTCACTATATTCACTACTTGTTAATAAAAGTACTTACGATATGTAGTAGACAAATATTAGACAATTTATGAATAATAAGAATTACTAACAAATCCAAAAGATTAACAGCACTACATAATAAATAAAGCAAAGTAAGTATATACTAAATATATAATATATTATATTATATATATATATATATTATATTATATTATATATATATATACTAGATCTATTATTCTAAACATACAAAACAAAGTCAAGACCAATACTTTCTTTGACTCAATAACCATGATAAGTGATCATCTGTCCTCAAAACTAAATGTTTCCATTTTGTATTAAAGTTGAATAAATTGAGAGTCAACTAACAAACCCCACAAGCCAAACAGAATATCAGATGATACTCATTATTATAAGGACCACTAGTTATTCAAAATTGGGAATTTTCCTACATGCTATAACTAAGATAATGCTCAGATGAGTCATAACTTATATGGAAAATAATGAGCAAACAATTCACCAACATTCAACTACCCATTATATTACATTGACAATGTTACACAAAAATATATTAAAACAACAGCTAGCAACTATAATATCAATTTGCAATTACAGAGACAGCAAGCCACATGAAAAACTATGTTGCTCGTGGTACATGTCCCAATATCAAACTCTGACTATTTTATAAAAAAAGCATTTTTTGTCTTTTCTTATTTATTCATTTTATCCTTCTTTTGTTCTCTTAGTTCTTGCGAATTTCGTTTTGATCCAAAAGGACTTTGAAAACAATACGCACCCATGTCGTAGTTTTGAGGATTCTACACAAACATGGAACCTACTAAAATAAAAAAAAAGTATCTCTGAAAAAAGTCTCACATAAATCATCTGGAAAAAACCCCTCAATTTATTCATATTTAATTATCAACCACAAGTTCACTTAACAACAATAACAAATTCAAACACCAACAACAACAACAAATTCACTTAACAACATCAACAAAAATGCAATTGAAAACACCAACAACAACAATCATCTTTCACAACAACAACATCAAATCAAATATACCAAAAATCTCAATCAACAACAAGGAATTCAAGCCAAAAATTAACAAAACTAAGGTACAAGTTCATACCTTATGTTTTTGTAAAAGGGAGACTGAAGGCGGCGGCGGCACAGCGCCGGTGATGTTCCGGCAGGAGCAGCGGCAGGCGGCAGGCGTCGAGAGCTGCGGACAGAATAGAGGTGCAACCCTAAGATTGGAGTGGCGGTGGCGGTCCTCCGACGACTATGGAGGCGCAGCGGTTCACCGGAGAGAGTAAAGGGCCGCTGTACGCCGGAGAGAATAGAGGGGTTAGGGTTTGGAGTTTCGTAGAAATGTAGTCGAAATGTGATTGCAAGGGTCGTGTTTGCTAATGTTATACCCGGGATTTTAGCGTCCACTTGGGCCCAGGTAGCATCCGCCTGACGGACGTAAATTTAGCGTCCGCCAAAAAGCAGACGGTAAATTTCAAAAACGGACGGTAAAATACGTCTGACTTTTTGGTGGACGGTAAATTTCAAAAACCGGACGCTATTTAGTGCCTGCAATAAGAACGGACGGTATTTTGACGGATACCGTCTGATTTTTTGGCGGACGCTACGTGCAGACGCTATAAAGACGGATTCTTGTTGTGTATGCGTGGGACAGATGTGGAAGCTCAGACATCATAAGAATATTTGTTCTTACTTGTTGATAATCTTCTTTAAGCTTCATAAGAAATTGGACTAGTCTCTGATCCTGTTGAATCTTGAGAAATCTCTAAGTTAAGTTGCACTTACAACCATTGCACTCACAATATGGCAAAGGATTAGTGTTATCCAATTCATCCCATAACACTTTCATCCTTGTGAAAAACACAGCAATCTCATCATTATCTTGAGAAAGATTGGCTAGATCTTGTTGAATAGAATATGATTGAGCAGTGGAAGATTAACCAAAACAATCTTCTAAATCTTTCCATATCTCCTTAGTTGATCTCAAATGCAACACACTTTTAGCAGTCATTGCACCTAATGACCGTAAAATCCATCCTGACACCATGTTATTGCATCTTTCCCAAGCTTTGAGGTTTTTAGGTTCATTAAGTGCTGTAAGGCTTCCATCAACAAAACACACCTTATTTTTAAATGATAAACTAATGGTCATCATCCTTTTCCAATCAGAATAACCAGTGCCATCAAACACAGGTGAAACCAGTTGTGCAGATGTGTTATCAGATGGATGCAAGAAATAGACACTGGTAGGATCTTGAGTCAACTCAAGATTGTTTGTAGTACGTTCAGGTATATTGAAACAAATGCTTTGAATGAGAAGAAAATAAGATCAAGGTCCAAGAACCTTCAGATTTTGTGATCAGATTTAAGAACTAAGAATCGAAATTATCAATATGATTTCAGATTTGCAAATCAAAATCGCAAATTACATAATTGAGAATTATCAGGCAGATGACTATTCGAATCAAGTTTAGTCAGATCAAAAGGCATTTCAGAGAATAAATTTCAAAAAACAATCACAGAATTGAATTAATCCAGCAATTACAGAATTTCAGTAATTACAGATTGTAATTAAATTTTCAGAAGAAAAATATGAGAATTATGCAAGAAGTAAGATCACAGAAGTAAGAACTTCAAACCAGGATAATCGCCAGGAAATTTTCAGCTTAATTCAATCAGTAAAGAAGTAGGATCAAAAAAATTTAGCTGCTCTGATACCATGTTAATAATCTCAGCAGTGAGATTAATTCTCCATGAATAAAAGACTTTGAGAGAGAGAGAGAGAGAGAGAGAGAGAGAGAAATGAGAGAGAAGGATCTTGTATATTATGAAAACAAGATTATTACAGAATGACTTACAAGATAGAGGGTCTGTTATATTTATACTATGTAATACTAGCTAACAAACTAACTAACTAGTATAACAGAATAACAAAATTAAGCTGATGTAGACGTTAATAAGATGCGCTGGATTGGAGCAGTTGTATGTGATCTGTTAGTCTCAACATCCATGGAGGGTGAATGTATGAGGTAGTGGTTGGTTTTGGTTGTGTGTTCTTTTTCTTGTTTGCTTAGTCTCTTATGTGTGCGTGTTTGCTCCCATTTGAAAATCCAAATCACCTTAAAATTTAAATTCCCGCTAATCCAATTCAACATTAGTAGGCTAGTGCATTCAAAAGAAAACAACTAATTGGCGGGGGAGTCGGCACTCACGTTGTCGTTAAGGCCCCAAGGATTCCCTCCAAATTACAATTTATAGAACATCTCAACACAACCCACTAACAAGTAGCAAGGGCAAGCAAGTAGAGATGGAAATATCCAGCGGATGATCCGATCACCCGCTTCACCCGCACTATTAAACGGATGGAAAACCCGGTTTAAACGGATGAGAGGCGGGTGACGGGTTAACGGGTGACGGATTCGGGTCGGATTCGGGTGATAATTTTTCATCCATCACCCGGTCCTCACCCGGTTACCACCGCGACCCATCACCCGTTTATATATATATATATATATATATATATATATATATATATATATTATATATATATATATATATATATATATATATATATATATAACTTATTTTCTTATGCAAATTGTTGTGGGTTTTATGTTGTTGGGCTACTGGATTTTTTCTCCCTTCACCCGATAATCACCCGATCCATCCGTTTCACCCGCGGGTGATGGATGGATGGATTCGGGTGAACATTTATGCGGGTGATGGATGGATCGGGTGAAGCGGGTGGATGGGTGGATGCGGGTGACGATCCACCCGCCCCGAACCCGATCCATTTCCATCTCTACAAGCAAGGGATCAAACTTAAGGGAGGGCCGGTATTGAACACAAATTTCGGACTATTGGAGGATGAGTCTCGATTAAAAATATGATTGAGGGTTTTATTAAACTAGGACACGCAATTAAGTTATAATGAGAATACAAATATACAATATGATGAAAATAGGTCTTGGGGATGAGGCTCTAATCTAAGTTCGTATGAGATAGTCAATGGGAAATTAGTTAATTGAGGTGTGGATGTGATAAATTGAAATATATGCTATAACTAACCACCTTCTCAAGCAAATAAGTACTATGTTAGACTAAGCAACTCCTACTCTCGTGGTAATTACTCAATTTAACATGTATAAGTACATCAAGTTCACAAAATCTTGACTCAAAGACATAATCTCTTCGTGAATTCAAGACAAGTGATTCTAGTGAGCTACACGTCCTAAATTCATCTCCCGATTACTATTAGGAGAGATTAGAAGAGTTTCAATGGTGATCAAGCAAAGAGACCCGCAATAAAATCACACTAAAACTAAATTTTTACATTCACAATCTCATTAACATTCTCCAACCAACTATTCATATAGTCACAAAGAGAGATTTTCACCCCCAAGGCCTAAAATGGGACTACTCACTACTCATGATAAACAACATAGCATACATAGAAACACAAATTACCAACATGTAAGTAGAAATCAAGTAGAGAAATTGGATAAACTAAAGAAACTCAAAACATGCAACTACTTGGATTAAAATCAAGTGTAAAGTGTATAAACTTACTGATTACAAGGAATAATTATCGAGTTTAAACCTTAAAATCCACTAAGAGTGCGATCCACAAGAGTTTGAAGTTGTCACCCCTTCTCTCTCTAGTTTCCCCCACTAACTAAGTGCTTGCATGTTTTTAAAGCTAAAACTAAACTAATGGAGTAGAATTCGCCCCCCCTTTTGCAATCTCCTCCCTTTTGCTTTTATACGGCACTAAAAATAAAACATTGAATCGCGACGGAGAAAACGAAGTTTTGGCGAAAACACAGGGGAGCGCTCGGTCCTCTACAAAGCGCTAGCTCTGGGGTTCATGAGGGAGTGCTCGCTCATGATGGCATGTAGCTCTTCTACGAGTTATGCCCAAGTTGAGCTGGAGCTCCAGTGAGGAGCGGTAGCTCCTATCTTGAAGCAACAAGATCAGTTGCTATTAGCTTCCACATGTTGAGAGCACGCCAACCAAAACCACGAGCCACCTCGAAAACCTGTGAAGCAACACAAACAACACTAAAATGCAACAACAAACTACCCTAGGACACTAAAAAGACTCAAGGACACAAAATTACGAAAAATAAGCTAAAAAACTAACGAAAATTACTCAACCAAAGCTTAAAAGAAGCCTAAAAGACGACCTTGAATGAGTACAAAAGCTCATTCATCAGAGGACAATATCCTTTCAATTCACTATATATGAAGCATTTTGTATCACAAGTACATTGTTTTTGCCTGATAAGCAGAATGAACGAGCAACCTAGGTTTTAGAGAGAGTGTGGCAAATTAAGAATATGAAAGAAGAATGATGGATAATGTGAGGTGTCATAGACACTAGTAAACAACCAATGATTTGCGTCGGACCTGGGACCACCATTTGCGTCGGACCTTGGTCCGACGGCACAGGTCTCGACGCAGATGAGAGAGACAGTATCTGCGTCGGATAAGCAAACGACGCAGATGATTAATCATCTGCGTCGCACATGTCCCACCATATATACGACGCAGATGGGAGATACGCCAATGCCCAGCAACAGTAATTTGCGTCGCACCTAGTGCCACATGCAACGCAAATTTCAGTCATCTACGTCGCATATGGCACTAGGTACGATGCAAATTACTGAAATTTGATTTTTTTTTTATTTTCAGCTTTTTTTTCTCAAATAACAGTGCAAACCTAATCGATCGAATCGTGGCAAAAGCAAATAATTTCAATCACCGAATAGGACAGTATTGCAAGTAGATAACAGTATTGCAAGTAGAACGATTAATTTCCCACAATATGACTTAATATCGCAATCAAATTTTTGCATTAATATGCAAATATTAGATAGAAACAAATTTTTGCATTAATATGTAAATATTAGATACAAACATATGTAAAAAATATATACAATATATACAAAACAAATTACATTGTAAATATGTAAACAAATTAAAACTGAATCTAATAAAAGAACATTGCAACGACAGACGTTTTTCGATGTGTTCGAGGGAGAAAACATCGAGAAGAACCAGTTCTAGATCTGAAAGTTAAAAAGAAAATTCTAAATCTGAAAATAAACCATAAAAATGCCAAAAAGTAAACAAAAAATATTAGATATAAAAAAAAAAAAAAAGAAAGGATTAAAATTTTTATTTTTTATTTGCATGAACTAAGTTTTTATTTTTCAGATCTGAAAATGAAAAATGAATTTTCAGATTTGAAAACCAAAATAGAAAATCAGATCTAAAAATCAAAAAAACATATCAGATTTAAAATTGAAACAAATTCGAACTTGTCAAAGCGAGAGAGAAAATGAAAGATGATGTGATTCGCCGGGAAACAAAAGTCGTCCGCTGAAGTCGCCGGAAAATTCGTTCATTTGTAGAGAGAGAAAACGAAAGATGATGTGAGAGTAAGAGTAAATTTTGGGAAGATGATTCACAGAGTGAGAGTGAGAGAGGAGAACTTGAGAGTGGGAGAGGAGACTTTGAGAGTGAGAGAATGTGAGAAGTTAAGCGACGTGGTCAGAGTGAGAGAATTTGAGCGTTTTTAGGTTAGAGAATGTTAAGGGGCGCGGTGAGAGTGAGAGAATGTTAAGGAGTTATTAGGTTAAATGTTTTGGTTGGTGGACCGCAGATCTGCGTCGGATGGGCCATGAGGTCCGACGCAAATTGGGCTTTTGCAACGCATCAAAGTACCATGCGACGCAGGTAGTGGAATTTTATTTTTTCAAGGAGGAGACGATTTGCGTCGTATGTGCTTGATGGTCCGACGCACATTGGGGTTTTGCAACGCACCTATGGTATGTGCGACGCATATAGCTCGTACTGGTGCTCATTTACCCATGATGTGCGTCGCACTCTTCTTTACGTGCGACGCAAATTACCCTTATGCGTGTTTTGCTTTACATTCGACGTACTTGGGGTGACACAAATCATCGTTTTTCTACTAGTGAGAGTTTTTAGTGTTATGAGTGAGCGGGAGAGAGTTCACTTATTTTGCATGGTTTACAATAGGAGTATTTATAATAGGAAGAATGACGATTTAAGCAAAACTTCTCAACTTGCTCCAGCTTGTTAGTTCTTGCTTTTTAGGGATCTTACTTATCTTCTCAACAGTTTGCCGACTTATTTGACCACTAACTTGTTGTTTGCCTCTTTTTTCACTTACCACTATTTTAGGAATTGCCACAACAACTTGCCACGTTGGCGATCTATGCTTCCATCTTCAGACCAATCGCCTGCTACCAAATGGCAGTGCAGAATAACTATATTGCTGTCAATGATTGATTGCCATGTGTAAATGTATTTATACCCTATAACAATAGCTCCCAATTTCCTATTTGGATGAAGTGAACGATGACGAATTAGGAAATTCTGCTTCAAAATGTTGCTTAGTTGCATATGAGATTGCTAAAAGGCGTTTGTCAATACGGCGTAAAGGATGACGTTTTGCAAATGTTCTATGTAACAATTTTTTAAAATTGAACATGTGCCTCGATATTTTGTCATTTTTATGTTGCTGCAAGAAGCATTTTGTATATGCTTTTTGTTTGCTAGAAGCATTTTGTGTATGTTTGTCGTATGTTGCTTGCTAGAAGCATTTTGTATATGTTTCTCATATGGTCTTTTGTGAATTTGCTTTTGTTTTTCTTGTCATTTCGTTCGGAATGACGTGTTTCATATTTGTCATGCATGCATATGTTGCAAACTAAAACGTGTGTTTCCATTTTAAAGTTTGCAGTTTGTATCTCTTTTTTTTTGTAATTTGTTTACGCAATTTTTCCTTTCTTTTGAAAGGTCATATCCATTGTTGCTTTGGCGTGTTTTGTGATCGGGCGAAATTGCCATCAGATATTGCTTTGTAATCGGGCGAAATTGACATTGGATATTGTTTTGTAAACTAGCGAACTTGTCATTGGATATTGTTTCTTAAGGATCCAGAAAATCCTAAAAGGGTTTGCAAGCTTGAGAGATCCATTTATGGATTGAAGTAGGCATCTCGGAGCTGGAATCTTCGGTTTGATGAGGCAATCAAACAATTTGGTTTCATCAAAAACGAAGAAGAATCTTATGCTTACAAGAATTAGTGAGAGCAGCTTAGTCTTCTTGGTTCTGTATGTAGATGACATACTACTCATGGGAAATGACATACCAATGCTTGAGTTAGTCAAGGAATGGTTGAAAAGTTGTTTCTCTATGAAGGACCTTGGAGAAGTTGAGTCTCTCATACTGGAAATTAAAATCCATAGAGATAGGTCTCGAAGGATGATTAGGCTAAGTCAAGAAACTTATATTGATAAGGTTCTTGCAAGGTTCGACATGGAAAACTCGAAGAGAGGTTTCGTTCCCATGTCACCTCGCTTAGCAAGAGTCAGTGTCCAACTGAGTATGATGAGTTAAATCGAATGAGTAGTATTCCTTATGCTTCGGCTATAAGATCTATCATGTATCCCATGATAAGTACTCGACCAGATGTTGCATATGCCTTGAGAATGTGTAGCAAGTTCCAAGCAAATCCAGGAAAAGGACACTGGACTGCAGCTAAGAGCATCCTTAAGTACTTGAGGAGTACTAAAGGCATTTTCTTAGTCTATAGGAGACAAAGCGAGTTCGTTGTTGAAGGTTATACTAATGCAAGCTTCCAAACCGACATAGATGATTACCGCTCTCAGTCAGGGTACGTCTTTCATCTAAATGGAGGAGCAGTTAGCTGGAAGACCTCAAAGCAAAGCACTGTAGCAGACTCTACGACATAATCAAAATATTTAGCAGCGGTTGAAGCCGCTAAGGAAGCAGTTTGGACAAAGAAGTTCTTGATAGAGGTGGATATTATACCTAGTGCTCTGGAAGGAATTGAGTTGTTCTGTGACAACAATGGTGCTATTGCGCAAGCAAAAGAACTATATCGCATAACAAGTCAAAACATGTGATGAGGAAATTTCACCTCATTCGAGAGATAGTTGACAGGAAGGATGTCAGAATCTGCAAAGTTCACACGGATGAGAATGTGGCTGATCAGCTAACTAAACCACTACCTCAACCCAAGCATGAGTGTCATGCTAGGGCTATAGGCTTGAAGCAAATGTTAGAGTGGCTTTACATTGTACTAGGTTTAGAGAAACTTGTTAAAGTGTAAAGACGTGATTTTGCTATTTATGTTTATGAGAATAAATTTTATCTTATTTAATTATTGGTTTGGTATTAAATAAAATATCCAAAATATATCTTGAATTCAATGGTTTTGTCAAATATGTGTTTGATGAATGAAACACCATAAGTGAACAGAATTCATAGAATATTAAAGTTTCTAATCTAAGTAATTAAACTAGACATAAATGACTTGTTAAAAGGATTAGCATATAAGATTGATTTATAGCACCGTTTCATGGGCTATGGAAACATGGAGATGTTTAATCAATCATATGGATATATATAATTGATACATAATAGAACAAGACCTACTTAGAAGTTTTATAACTTCGAAATTACATTAGTAGATTCCTAAGACATTAGTAGAACACTACTTAGCCTAATGATTGGTATAACTTTGATACTGTCAAACGTCACGCCATAAAAGGGGACTATAAAGGCAGCATTTGGGTTGTGCTAAAAGTTGAATGGGAATTTTGGTTGCAACAAGATTAAAAAGGTCCTCCTATATGAGATGGGATGGGTGTCTTGCCCCCTTGAAGAGTAAAAATTGAAAAATACATGGCCATGCTCAAATGGATTATTTGATGCTCATTTGTTCGTCAGTTCGAACTCGGGTTTCAAGGATTAATATGTTAACTAGTATGGATGACATAGAAATATGATCGTACTATCAAATTAAGACACTAAAAGACTTGAGGAACTAACATTGCACACTCGTCTCGGACAAGTGGGAGATTGAAGGAATTATGTCCTCGACTTTATTGCAATTACTAATTATAATATAGATCGTATTATGGAGATAATAAATTCATTAAATTGAGTCGTCTATACGTCTTGCTAGAGAATGCTTTAGAACTTCGTGTTAGGAAATTATAAACCCGATGCCCAATTAAATGGATCATATTAGGTCACACATAACTATTTGGATCAACAAAAGAAAAATTAGAGCCCAAAAAGGCTATAAGGTGGCCAGACAAGAGGAGAGAGGGGAAGGGGATTCCTAACCCAAATATACTTGTATATTTAGTTAGGCAATTATAAGAAAAAATATTAGATCTCTCTTAATATTCTTCTCTCTCATATTCTTTCCAAAAGTCACTTTTACTCCATTAAAGAAGAAGAATTTCTTCTTTCCAACTAGCATTGGTGGAGTGTTGATCCGGATTGGTGGACCAAGTAGAAGAATCACAGTTGTGGTTCTTTCTCCGGATTATAACAAGTTTTGTGAAATTCACGCTTCAAAGGTTAATTCTAAACTATTATGTGATCATTGATTGTATATGCATGTGATCCTGTTTTAAGTGCTTATGAATTTAATTCATGAAAATCCGGTTATAGTACTTAGAATCCTACATAAACAACCACCATGTCAGCTTATAATTGGTTTTCTCCTTTTTCGCATTTCTCATTCTAATTTCAAGCAAATCATAAAGAGAAATTCTACATGTATGGTAGCCCTTAATTTTAATTTTCTACATGGTAGCACTTCTTAAATTTTTTTATACTTGGTAACCTCGAATTTTTAGGTTTTCAACCTGGTAGCACTTCTTAAGTAAATTCTGTTAAATTGTCGTTACTTTTAACATTTATTAATTTGCGCAAATCGATAATTTTTCGACATCCAAAATAAGTATTTCTGATCATTTTTTGACAATAAAAGAGGACCCATTTCGTCCCTAAATACTCGATTAAAGGTTAAAGTTGTCAAAAAATGACCAGAAATACTCGTTCTAGGTGTCGAAAAAATCTTGATTTGCGTGTGTCAGACTAATAAATGTCAAAACTAACGACAACTGAACGAAATTCACTTAAGAGGTGCTATCATGTAGAAAACCTAAAAGTTCGATGCTATCAAGTCTAAAAAATTTAAAAAGTGATACCATGTAGAAAAACCGAAAAGTTGGGCACTATCACATAGAATTTTCCAATCATAAATTATAAATATTGCAGGTGTGACAGTTATCCAGAAGAAGTTCGATTGAGGCTAAATAACAGGTCATCCATAAATAAAGATGCATTGAAAGCTACAGCTAAAAAATGCTGCCAACTGCTTCTACTCTGTCTGAAGTTCAGTAAATCCCCCCCTCCCTATAATTCAGCCGAGTTTCTTGACAATACTTGAAGACAAGCATGAACCACAAATACCCTGTACTTCATCTCTTAAGATCTTCTGGCTCAACACAAATTTGCTGTATGGAGTACATTTACGTACTAGCTACATAGTCTGACATTTGCGTTGCACCTTCTGTTGGCAAAATTCGTACAATGTCGATAATAATCTTAACCTTTCACATCTTTTATTTTTCAAAACTACCCAATAATTTTTTTTGATTCAAACCTTTTGAAACTTGATGCCCATCTTTTGTGTGTTCCAAGAAAGGAATTGGTTAGCCATCTGTATTCACACCGTTATTAAAACAGTTATAGAATTGGCTTTAAGCTATAAGGCGGATTCAAATTTATATGTGTTGAATCCCATAGAGCGAAACTCTCTTCCTCTTTATTGGGTTACCTAGGCCCATTTCATACAATCTGAAAATTAACAATATGTTTATACGGAAAGAAAACTAGGTTAATTCCTAGAAAAAATACCTATCTTTTTTTTTGAGAATGATGAGAAAAACAATAACAAGGAAGATATTTGAAAAACGGATGAAGTATACGAACAAGTACAAATGTAACAAACCAAATCGAAACTAACATGAGCACAGCTTATCCAATGTTCCGGGTATGCAAAGAACCCTTAAACATTACCTAAGTTTAGACTTGAGAATATCCCTATAAAATTACATCATGCTTCAGGTCACCTGGATGGAACCGGTATTTTAAATGAATAAAGAAGAGTCTCATCTCCCATATCATTGATTGTGCATGAGAAAAGATTTGTAATCAGAAACTAGTGGGAAATAATTTTATCCTCTGTAAAGTATTCAATTATACCTTTTTCTTTAAAGAAACTAGAAACAAATAACTCATCTAGCTACCAAAAAAGATAGAAGTATATTGCCTTAATTACTATTATTCTATAATATCTAAATAAGGGAAGTATTTTCTCTAAAATAGGAGATACTGTATAATTTTTCAAACATCTTTTATAATAGTTAGGTCATTTTCATAGTCTAGACATTTTTCAGCTTCACATGTTACTTTTGGACTTCAGTCATTCATGCCTCAATTGATATTTAGGAATGGAGAGAGCATGGGAAGAAAACCTATTATAAAACGATATGTTTAGTTGATTCAAAATTTCAAATTAAAATCGAAATTAGCTATAATGTGAAAAAATAAATTGGTAGTATCACAATGAGATGTTATAATTTATATACATTAAAGATCATTACATACATCATCAAAATGAATTCATAGCATTGCAATTAGCTGTAATGTGAAAAAATGATAAGGTGAAGAGATCGTGACCCGAATCTTATACATTAAAGGTTATTACGTAATCAATTTTTGTGTCTAAACCACTATAAATGATTAGGGCATCTTGTGTTGAAGGATTGCTAAAGGTCTGTTATCCCCAATTTATTTTCAATTCAGTTCAGTTCAATTCAGTTCAGTTCAATTCAATTCAGTTCTGGACAATACTTTCACTCTCACATGTCACTATTCATTTCAGTTCAGTTCCATTCAGTTCAGTTCAGTCCAATTCAGTTCAATTCAGTTCAGCTCAATTCAATTCAACTGAGTTATGCCGAAGATAACATGCCCTAATTCTTTTTTTTTGGATAAGTGAATATGACAAAGTAATTGTAAGTTGCTTTAACCATATAAGGGTCTGTTCTCTTCGGCATAAAACAGCTGCACTGAACTTATTAGAGCTAAACTGAACTGTACTGAACTGAACTGAATTGAATTAAATTAAATTGAATTAAATTGAATGTAATAAATATATGAATAATATTTTAAACAATAATAATATGAATATTAAATGATAATTATAATGATAAGTAATAATAATGAAGAATAATAATAATAGTATTTTGGATATTTTTAAATGATAGTTATAAATAAATAATATTAATAATCATAAATTAATAATATTAATAATTATTATTGATAATAATGACAATTATAATAATTATTTTATATTATTTGTATTAATATATTAATACTTGATGATGATATATAATAACAATAATATCTAAGAAGTAAATTAATATTACTATTTTAATAATTAGATTTAATAATATAAAAATATTTAGTAATAAAAATAATGATTGGGTTGAAACGCGAAAATTACATTATAAAAAAAGTGGGTTTATTTGTGCTTTGACTTAAACCATGTTCCTCCTAATAATAATAGTAATAATAATGAGTAAAGGTATAATAAATAGAAACAACAATAATAATAATAATAGTACTTAATAGTAATGATAATAATAATAATAATGATAATAATAATAATAATGATAATAATAATAATACTAATGATGATAATAATAATAATAATAATAATAATAATAATAATAATAATAATAATAAGAGTAATTAGTAAAATAAATTATACCAACATAATAATAATATTTAACAAAATGATTATAAAAGAATGGAGCTGAGCTAAACTGAACTGAACTATACTTATTGGAGTTGAACTGAACTGAACTGAAAATAAGCTGGGGAGAACAAGCCCTAAGTATGATGCAATATCATCTCATTGTTAAGGTTAGAGGTTTGCATGATGCAATTTCTTAAAGGTAACAACTTTTACATAAACTATACATATATAAATAATATAATTTTTCTCATAAATTAAACAAATGATAAATAATACTCCCTCCGTCCCATAATATAGTGCTTGTTTCTTTTTTAGACGGTCTCCAAAATGTAACTTTGACCTTTAATATTTCAATTCTGTATTAATAAAAAATGTAAAAAGTTGATATTATGAAACTACACGTTGAGACGAATCTAACAAGATCCTACATGAATACGTTTTTTTATACATATAAATGAGAATATTCGGTCAAAAATTTTAAAGTTTGACCCACCAAAAATGAAGTAGGCACTATATTATGAGACGGATGGAGTATAAGGGTACTTAATAATTCTCATATTACACTCGCTGAAGGAGCTATAACGAAATGCATGGAGTACAATAAATATGGAATGTTGCAACTTACAATCAACATGGGCATTGCGCTTGCCCCTAGAAGATTAAAAAAAAAAATCAACTTACACCCCTATCTTCATAATTCACACTATCTTATCTTTTTTTTTTCCTTCTCTATCTTGCCTTTAAGAGTTTAAGTGGGGTATGATTTGTGAGATCCCCCAAAAATATCACACCCATGCATGTTCAGTTTCGTACGCAGTTCATATCAAATTGCGTACTCTTGAATTTTGTGCATGGATGAATGAAATTTATAATACTGTAGTGTATTGAAATATTTCCCAAGTGCAGCAAAAGTGCTAAAACTAAGAAATCTCGTACCTTGCATAGTTCCTGTCTAATTCTAGCCCATGCATAAATCACTTGCTTATGTTGTTACTTCTTTTGTATTTAAGGTTATAATTAAATCTCCTAGGTGATGCTGAGAATCAAAACTTTGACTTTTTAGATGGGACTTGGGAGGCGCAAGCTCTATTATGGTCGAACTCTCTATATTCTCATGACCATGATTATCAGGATTATTCACATATTTTTATCAGTTCAAAATGATAATAGGCATTATCTTGTATCACATCAAAACAGAAGATACTCCCCTTCTTCTTTTCTTCCTATATATTTAGTCTTCATGTGACTAAACTTATAAAAAAAATTGAGTGAATTTTAGTTTCATCTCTTCATGAGATAAAATTAAATACATTTTTTAAAATGCTATTAGTGACAAATTCACGCATTGATTGATACTATTAATATTTAATTATTGCTTGATACTTTTATATTAGCTTCATATATGTAACCCTTACGACCTGTTTGGTAAGAGGTTATAAATGGTGGGAATGGTAATGCATTATAGTGTAAATTTGTACTAGAAATCCAATGTCATTACCAATGGTAATGCTACTTAATCATAAGATATCCATTTTCTTCCTAAAATCTCATTACTATCCATTACCACTTGGGAAGGTGGTATTAGGTGGTAATGAAAATTTATAAAGGAAAACCCATATTTTGTGATAAAGTTTCATTCCCATGGTTATGACATGTGAAAATCTTTACAAATTTACACTAAAAATTTCATTACCATTACCACTATTTATAACCACTAACCAAACGGGTCGTTAGAGTTACATAGTTATTAGCTTGTCTACTAATAGTATGTACTTAAAGATATTAGTTGTCATAGTTGTACATATGTTAATATGTTATACCATTAAAAGCAAGTCAGCCCTTAGTATCGTGTTCAACACATAGTCTATGTATCGAGAGTAGGCAAATTTTGATGCATTCCTCCTACACCAGTAGGGTGCCAAAGGAGTATTATAAGATCTAGATACCAATGTGTTGAAATTTCAAATCTTACTAAGTCAAGAAGTGACCAGAATTCGTAACTTTTGAAGGATCCAAGCAATGTCTTAAAAAGAAACCTACATATGAATTGATTTACATTAAAATAGAAGATAATGACTATCATATACATTGATAAGCTATTCCACCTATTACTAATTGGTTTCAAGAATAGGCTTATATGTTGTTAATAACTCCTCCAATATATGCATGCATATACAGGCTCATTGAAAATTTAACAAGTAACACATGACATATTGTCGTGCAAACTCTCATTTTTCATTGTTCTATATTATTTATTCTTCTTTATCAACCTTCTCCTTCCCCTTCCCTACCCCTGCCTCTACCCCTACCCTTACCCTTACCATCTACCTATCTCCTTCCTCACTTTTCCCCTTCTTTTCTTTATTATGGTATCTTTCATATCCTCATCCCCATTCTTTTCCTTTCTCAATTCACCTCGTAAGTGTATATGCACGCCATATTTTATAATCTTAACCATTCATCACCTTTTAACCCTTAAAATATAGGAAAATTTTGACTAGAAAAATCCTAACTATTAGCGTTTCGCTAAAAATAATCCTAACAATGAGTTATTTCATAATAATCCCAACTATACGATAAATCTTTCAAAAAATGCACCTAGGTGACTTGAAACTCGTAAAACATGTAACTTTTTTAAATTTTTATCTTATTTCTCTCTCCTTCACCCTCACTCCTTCCACCACCCAACCCACCACCATCCCCCGCCCCAGCCACTAGCCCCTGCCCCCCTCCATTCCTCTTCCTCCCCTACGCCACAAACCACCAAGCCTCCTCTTTACCGACTAGCCTCTTTCTCCTTCCTCTTCTTCTTCTTCCCCCAACCCCGAAATCAAGCTTCTTCTCCCTTCGTCTTTGAGTCTCCAAATTTTACCTCCAATCGACCCCGAAATACTTAGGATCAAACTAATTCAAAGCTTCCGCTCATTCTTTGGGTTAAGATGGTCGGACCGATCATAACCCTCATGTGCGCCACAAAATTAATTGAAGGTCATTTATTTGGTTTGGGGACCGAAAACAAGACCTTCGAAAGGTAGCGCATCGTTGGTTTGAAAACAGTGGCTCTGCATCATTGGTCCTCTTCCTTCATCTTCAGCTTTCGAGTCTGTCGCCTCGGTTGTAGCTTCGATGGAGGGTGTTGCTACTCCTATGATGATGGTGAGGGACGAGGGTGGTAGCATCGTTGTATGCGAAAAAATTGGCGAAGGAATTAGGGATTGATTTGAGGAATGTGATTGTAGTGGACCGTAAGGGAGGATTGTTGCTAAGGATGTAGAGGTAGCGGTGGCGATAGCAATTGTTCTGAATGATATCACGATGGTTGTGGGGGTGGGACAGTGGGGGCGGTCAAGGGAGCAAGATTGGATGAAGATAAAACAAATTCAAAATAAAAAAGTTCTAATAGATGGCAAATAAGAGTAGGACACATGACATTTTTGATTTGTTAAATCGATTACGACGCACATCTTTGGGAATATTCTAAAATAAATAGTTAAAATTATTTTTAACAAAACGCCAATAATTAGGATTATTTAGTCAATTTTTTCTAATTTATATCACCCCATTACATGCAACTTGCTACCAAATGCCCTTATAAAAAACCGGCAACTCACTTTATAGAAAGACTAGCAAATGTCGTTATAACACAATTTTGTTCACATTCACGTGTACTATGAGTAGACCTGGTTATTGGACGGGTCGGGTCAGGGTCAGTGCGGGTCGGAAGCGGGTCGGATCATAAGAGGGTCGCCTCATAAAGGGTTGGTAGCGGGTCGGGCCAAATGGGTAGAGGGCTTATAGCGGGCCGATAATGGGCGGGTTGGTAAACGAGCAAGAAAAACAAGGAACAAAAAGAGCCAAAAGTAAGTATAAATAAATGTGAATCCGAATATGTAATTGTTTTTACAAAACTTATTTTATTTTTTAAAATTATTGGGTTTCTTTGTTGACCCTATAAGGACTCTATCCAATAATGATCCTGTCCAATAAAACCCTGTCCAATAAAAGCCCTGTAAAATTGACCCTAACCCTTTAACCATTGGACTACACTCTCCAATAACCACCTCTAACTATGAGACTATTGCCCTTAAGATCACTCATGCCAAAACTACTTTGAACCAAGCCCACTTAGTTAATCTGTAAAATGATTTAGCATATGAGCTCTTCAAAAGAAAGTTGTACCTTAATGATATAGGTAGTTCAATCATAACATCTTAACCAAACCGTAGGTATTACATGAATAAAAGAGGAATCATTGGTTTTGTTTCGGATGTTAAGGGTTTGGTATTTCGTTCTTTTTTTTTTTTTCCAAAAGCCACACATCACAAAATGGCCAATCTTACAAGAAGTCTATTCTAAACAATACTGTATTAGATTTTATAGTTATTACTAATTAGTAGGAAAATCTATTTTCCTGACCTTCAACCTTATTATTGGTCCAAAAGGGATCTCTTTCTCTCTCCTTACTACAGTGGACAGCATTATTTGGGTCCTCTTTGGGAGACATTAAATGCCTTGAAGCTGGCATCTTTGAAGGTACACATTATATATATCCCCTCTTTTGCACACTCCTCACAATATCAACCCACATACCAAAAGAAAGTGAGAAAGGAAAAACAAATCAGCCAAAAAGAAAGAAAAAAAAAATTCTTCTATTATCTAAAAGCTTATAATGAAGGGTAAGTTCTTTCAAGCATCCTTAAACAAGTGCATGAAAATGGGAAGCAGGGTGATACATTCATCAGAATGTGAGTCTTGCTGCCAATGGTGCTTTTGGCCATCCATGAGTTTACAGCAAGAAACCGAAATCTTCATACCCAAAGATGTCCCAAAGGGTCATATGGTCGTGTACATTGGTGAACATCAAAAGAGGTATGTCATCAAAATCACATTGCTTAAACACCCACTTTTCAGAGCTCTGTTAGACCAGGCTAGGGACCAACATGATGACTCCACCACACCGCCAAGGCTTTGGATCCCTTGTGACGAAAACGTCTTCCTCCATGTTGTTCGATGTGCCCGATAGCAACTGAGCTTCGCAGGCAAGGGAGGGGAGGGGAGGATCATAATTCACAACCCTCTTCTCTATGGACAAAAAAAGAAAGTATTTGTGCATTTGGAATTATGGAGGCCTTTTTCCTGACTGTGTGAAATGACATTCTTTGTAAGATAAGTAGTAAATAAAAGTTGTACGCATAGCTTGTAAGTTATAACTCTATGGTTTAGATTTTCCTCATTTGCACAATGAAAGCTTTCCACTGGCATCCTTCATTCACTAATCTGACAGTCACTCCCATTATAAAAAAAATAAAAGTAAATTGAAAAATATATTAAAAAATAAACAACTGCAGAACCTTTTTAGAAAAATACTTTAATTGGGAGTAAATGTTGTGGGATAAAAAGTTAATACAAAATTTTACAGCATGGACAAACCACAATGCTCCTGCTGTATAGGAAGTCAACTTCTTGAATGAGAGCAATTATTCATGTCAAACAAGCAAAATTAGTCCTGATAACAGGACTTGATGTAGTTAGTTGAATTTACCTGATAACTCGTCATGGGAACAACAACACCGTGAATGTATTTTGGTTGGAAGAAATTCTAAAAATCCCTGAATCCATTAACAGCAGCATCAACAGACTTTGCCAGTTCAGTCGCTGCTCCGATGTAAGTATGTGGGGTCACCTTCAAGAGATTAGCCTTTGCTGCCTGAGGCAAATCCAATCCTTGAACAAATTCTCGCATGCTTTCTTGAGTGACTGCCTTTCCTCTTGTAAACTCCTTTAGTTTTTCATAAGGCTCTGGGACACCATATCTTCGCATGACCTATGTATAATGAAACCATCAAAGGCCAATTTAGGCATACAACAATGGTTTAGACAGTGAGGAAGGCTATATACACAAGATATTTAAAAGCATAAGACCAATTCCTGATAGGAAGACATTTTACTTGGGATAAAAATAAATATAAAAAGGGGATATGGTGTAACAAGCCTAAAGGAAAACATAGCAAAGTTAAAAAGACAAGCAGATTTTACCAATAAGGTGGAAATTTACTGAATATTCACAACTTACCCATCCCTTGTGCTAAAATCTCAACCTAATTTGAAGATTGCTAATTCGAAAATCAGAACGTAGTGTTTGTGCAAAAAAGTTCCTGATAAAATAAGAAACTTAAATGGACTAGTAAAAAGAGAAACTAGGCTGAAATTCATAAGATATTTTCTTCTTTAAAAAAAAGGCAACTAAGTAACTAATCTAGCAAAGATTGATATTCCAACCACTTTACCATCTGAGAATATCACAGTCATACAGTCATAACATTATGTACATGTAAGTTGTACCCTACAAAGTACAAACTTTGGAGTAGATATGATTCCCTGCTAACAAAAGAAGTTCATATATGAAAAAAGAATTTAATGGAATCTCCCCAAGGGAGCTAGGCGGAAAGAAAGAGGAGAGAATCTTGAGATGAAAACATTCTCAATATCATTTCAGGAAAAGCAAACAAATTCAAATGCTCAACCAACCAATATACTCTACTTCAACAGCGTACAGTTTCACCATATTTTTAGTTCTGGTATGTTGGAAAAGTCAGCCAAATTAGAATAATTTACCAGTTAGCAACTCATTTCTTCAAAAGGTAAGGAAATCAATGGAGGACCTTGACATTTTTAAAACATGTAAAAACAAATGAATCTGTTGATCTCATGTTCAGTCTCCAATGGAAATTTCAAAATTTGCAGTGAACACATACAGAATACAGATACATACTGTTTGTATAGGTTCCGCAAGTACTTCCCACGAATTGTTCAAGTCTTCATCCAACCTAGTCTGGTTGACCTGTTCACACAAATCAATCTCAGATCCAAAAACTGATTAAAGAAAATAAATATATTTTTCCTTCTCCTGGAAAGCAAATTCTACTCTAAAACCAAAAAAAAAATCATTTATATATAAGAGTAAGCAAAGAATTACAACAAAAGGGTAGTCACTATGTGAAGGAGACAACTTAATCAAACTGTACATAGTAAAAGACACTATCACAACAAGATATAATTAGCCAAGACTGTGATGCTGTAAGGTGCATAGAGAAACAAAGAGGTGCAATCTAGAGATATACCCTCTTTCTCTGATTACTTGTAGGGAAAAGTGCAGGTTTTACTGACCTGAAGCTTTCTGATACCCTGCAGGGTACTTCTGTAGGCTAGTAAAGAATGCCCTAATCCTTCGCCCATATTCCGCAAAACTGTTGAATCAGTCAAGTCGCGCTGCAAATGATTATTTTGAGTAACAGAAAATTCAGCAGAACATCAACAAATCTAGTCTGCAATAATGAACAAAAGCAGATGGACAATCAAATCTTAATCAAGAAATTAGTACGCATTACCTGCCAGCGAGAGATAGGCAACTTCATGCTTAGATATGATAGACCTGCATTAGCCTTGCCAAGGTTCCCTTCACTATTTTCAAAATCAATAGGGTTGACTTTGTGAGGCATTGTAGATGATCCAATTTCACCAGCCTTAGTCGTCTGCAAATGGCAGATATTCAGGTCTGTTGTACAAAGGAGCTAATACAAGGTCCTTCACTGAAACTTGTACAAAAATATATACCTGCTTAAAATAACCCAAAGAGATATAGCCCCATATGTCCCTATCAAAATCAGTTAAGATATTGTTGAACTGGATAACTGCATGAAACAGGCTAGCCATATAGTCATGCGGTTCAATCTGCAAATACAATGCACAAATATTTTTTATCAATTACAGGTGGACAACTGGACACAACTTATTCCAATCAATATACCCGTCAAACAGCAAACCACCAAAAGCATCCTCCATCCAACTGATAAAAATCCAATCCCCAAAGGCATCATGTCAAAGAAGGATAAACATATTAGCATTCCATGAGGACCATGAGACCATGAAAGATATAGCAAGAAGAATTGCAGGTGATATGCAACACAGAGGATACACTGCAATGATGAAACTGATATGAATATGACAAAAATATCAAAACAGCAATGTACATTTAAAATCTTTGCATCCCTGATAGGAGGACTTGGAGCTCGTGTAACTCCTCCCCCCTATCATGGAGAATTATCTGAAACAGGGAGGGGATCCAGAACTCACTAGTCCTCCCTCCATCCCCCTTCCTTAGTCCTTACCAAACAAGATTATAACAGGAAAAAAAAATCCTTTGTTTTTCAGCTCAATATTGAGTTATGTGTAGGAAGGGAAAGAACAAAAAAGTAAAAACGAATACTTTACGTCCACATCCCTTCCATCAAGGCCCATACAATTTGGACTGATGATGTCCCCTCTTTTCAACTCTTCCTGACCTCTCCCACAATGTGTTTCTAGGGACAGCAATGTGAATCAATAGATATTCCAACAATAACTATGTTTATGTTTCAAAAGGAGTTGCAGATTATTAGAAACTTATTTGACAAATTTCACCTGCATTTCTCCATAAGGACCTCTTATCCGAAATAATAATACTACTATTAAGGAAAATGGGGGGAAACATTTTGAAGATCATCTACGTTTAAATCCTAGCTTATTAATGACACAAATTAACATTGAATTTTTACATAACAATAGAGAATACACAATCAGTCTTAATTCTCCTTGATACAGTAGGTAGTAACCAGTCAGGTCTCACATATTGGCTTTCTTCCTTTTTATCTTTTCTTCAGGGAGAGGGGGAATCATTTGATTTATGTCAAAACCTGAAAGATATATGATCCCCTGCTTACCTACCTAATATTAATGCGAATAGAACATCTTCCTTTATTACCAATCAAAAATAGCTTTACAATCATGGAAGAGCAACTAATAATGTGAAAATGAAGATAACAAACCGCAGCAAAATGGCAAAGACTAAATGTTTAACCCACAGTACGAAAACATGAAGCAAGAAGATGGCAAAGTTGTCAATTATAAAATCAAACTAAAATATTACCAACATACTTGAGTCACATAAGGATTGAAAGTTAATCCTAAAGATTGCACAAATTCTTCAGCAATCTTCGGCCAGTTTATCTCAGGATATGCAACAAAGTGAGCATTGTAGTTTCCAACAGCACCACCAAATTTCCCCAACAACTCTATTTGAGAAAGTCTCTGCCTTTCCCTGCTTAGTCGGACTGCAAATATTGCCATTTCCTTTCCCAAGGTAGTGGGTGAAGCTGGCTACAAGATATAAACACGTAAAGTAAAAAGAGTGACTCCACAGTAACCATAGAGTGAAATGTTATAAAATACTTTTGTTATATGACCAAGGAGAACAGTGGCTCAAGCAATTATACAAGTTGAATATGAAGTCAATAGCCAGAGGCAAGAGATATTTTAGTTAGCAAAACAGAGGCCAATTAGAAAGAGATTAATGACTGCTCTCTAAAACGTGTATTAGCTGGTGCAAATTGAGGCTGTCTAGACTCTAGGTAGAGACTATTGGTAGGTCCCATCATCCAGAATTATGATTAAAGATACAAGCCTCCAGCTCTTCTTCTTCTATAGTTCCTTTGCTTCACCATTATCAAGTTGCATCTTACTGATAATTTCTGTGATTGGTGAGTTGTTTTTTTAATCTCTTTTTATTGTGTTGGTCTTGGAATAGCACATCCAAGTTATGCAAACCTTAATAATTTTGTACATAATTTCCATTCTTTCCAATTATTACTCCTCCTCAGTGCATTAGTAGCTCTTTTAATATATAATATATATATAATAATATATATATATATATATATATATATATATATATATATATATATATATATATATATATATATATATATATAGATGTGTGTGTGTGTGTGTGTGTGTGTGTGTGTGTTTGTGTGTGAAATACTCTTTTCTAGGCTATTAGATTATTCATTTTCTTCGTTGTTGCGTTGGTTCAGAATACAAACCTTAATGACTTTGTATTTAGTTTCCATTCTCACCAATTACTACTCCTTTTTGGTGCGCATATATAATGTTGATTCACTTTTTGTCTTAAGTTCTGCTATTCAATCTATTTTTGAGTCACGAGGTAAGAAAAACCAAAACTAAGAAGATCAATAGGACCTGAGCTTAGAGGACGCTTGGCAACTGTTTTCCAGTTTCCATCACCTTTGGCAAATATCATTGAGCATGGTTGTCACTTGCTCTGAAAGAAAAAGAGGTGACTGAACATAATTCTAAGGTATATCATCTCAAAGTTACCTGTCCATGAGTGCGGGAAAGCATGGGAATATGTGCGTATTCCTTAGCCATGTCACATAATGCTCCTATAACTTCATCCATGACAGGAAATAAAACATTATTTAATGCTTCTTTGAGCATCAATCCGTGAGCAAGATTGTTGATATCCTCGGATGTGCAAGAAAAATGAAAAAACTCCAAAACCTGCAGAGCAAAACCAAGGATAACAGAAGGGCAAAATAAGTAATTAAAGAAAAAAAGGCACACATATCTGTTGTGTAGGCATTATAATAATAAAAATTAGAGTTTTAATATTACAAAGTACCAAGGGATATTGAAGACAAAACCTTATTAATCTCTGGATGGGACTGGCATTTATCTTTCAGGAAGTACTCAACTGCTTTCACATCATGGTTGGTCACCTTCTCAATGTTTTTCACTTTCAAAGCATCAGCCATACCAAACTCATCAATCAGACCTTGCATATAGTGTTGCGCTTCATCACTAAAACTCGGGACTTCGGTCAGTCCCGGAATTTCTGACAGCTTCAATAACCATTGAATCTGCAATATGCTCATGAACATAAAAATCAACAGTATCACAAGGAAAAAACCACAACAAGATTAGAGACAGGCAATCCCATAACATGACTTGCTTTAAATAAACAAGTAATTACATTGGCAATACATTCACAATTTATAATGTCCATTACCTTCTTAGAAGAAGAAACTTCTAATTTCAGGGTACAATAAAAAGTCACAATTACAATGCCAATAAACCAAATAGCAAGGCGTTACAAAATAATAAGAACAATAACAGGTTCACAAATGAATCTCAACAAGAACACAGTATCGATTAGTATAAAACAAATCCTCATTTCAGGGTACAATTGAAACTCACAATTACACTGCCGATAAAACCAAGTTGCCAAAATGCATTGCAAAAATACTAAAAGGAACCATAACAGGTTCACAAACGAACCTCAACAAGAACACGATATCGAATTAACAGGAAAACAAATCCTCATCTCAGGGCACAACAAAAGGTCACAATTACACTGCCGATAAACCAAATAGCCTAAATGCATTGCAAACTCCTAATAGGAACAATAACAAGTTAAGCAAACGAACCTCAACGAGAACTCGGTATCGAATTAAACCATATTCACTCATAAAAGGAGCCAACTCCTTGACCTTATTCCAATATCGTCCATCCAAGGGAGATAAAGCTGTTAAACTCGAAAGTTCAAACACACTAGAATCTCCCTCATGAGACCCCTTCACCTACCATCCAAACACAAAGCATTCTTAACATTAAAACAACAAAGAGAAACACTTCAATAAATTAAAAATTGAATTCCAGAAAACTTGCATAAAACCCAAAAACAAAAATTACCCATTTGAGAAAACTTAGCAATAGAGATGAAATGATTAATTATATCAGAAAAATATTATACCTTGGAGGTGGAAAGGGTGGTGTTGTTGGTAGCAATAGCAGCTGGGCAGAAAGAGGGTTTTCTCATAGAAAACGTTGCACAACGAGAAGAAAATGGAAAACCCTTTGCAACAACAAGGTTATTGGTTTTCAATGGAGTTTTGTCGTTGGAGGTGAGAGAAAATTGATTACGGTATTGGTGGGTTGAAACCCTACAAGTAGAAGAAGAGACTGCTCCTATCTCCATGAAAATTGGAATTTTCAGCAACCAAATTTAACTTGTTTGCTAATTGTTGGGATTGTTGTGTCAAGAAACAACCCAGAAAAATGAGAAACTTCGGGACTATGAAGTTGTGCTACTGTTGTTTTTGCCGTCGAGAAGCCAAAGGAAACTACTGGCTCTCTCACTATAATATATGCAAGTATGCAACCGTTAATGAAAGAAGAAGAGGAATCCCTCGCTCAAGAGTTAAGTCCAAAGCAAGTCATTTATCGATATTCGCATGACTGGGCTACGGATTTGTTCCGTTCAACTTACTAATAAATACTCCCTCCGTCCCAATTTATTTGCTACATTTTGCCATTTAGGTGTGTCCCAATTTATTTGCTACATTTGCAAATATTTTCATATATAGTACATAGGTCCCACACTTTATTTACAAATTTGTCATCACTCCCTCCTTGTTTTTGTAAATATTTCCATATATAGTTCATAGGTCCCACAATTTACCTATTTGTTTTTTTGTTAATCCTTGTTATGGCAATGGTCCTCACTCCCTCCTTGGTCTTTGTGATAAAGCAAATGTAGCAAATAAATTGGGACGGAGGGAGTACTTAGTTACTAATAAAAAAATTCATTTATTAGCATCGCACTTTAATATGATAACATTAAATACAACTTGGTTTAGTGGTTAAATTTTAGTATATAAAACTAGTTTTAGGACCCATGCATAATGCACGGGTGTATTTATCGCTTTATAACATAATCAAATTAAGTCACATAATAAAGACGAAACGAATTATAAAATTTCACGAATTCTACATGTAATTGTGGTAATAAGCAGAAAGTACAAATAAAAAAAACGTTTAACTCAAACTATATGTTTGCAAACACTTCCTTGTAAACTACATTTGTTGTAGTTGTACGCACACCGTGTTCTTTATCAAAGGGGAGGATCTTGAGACCTTTTTTGCTCGTAACTCTGGGCACGACAACATAAAATTGAACATGGATGAAAACAGGTCTCGGGAGATACAGACCTACATGGGACAATGATTGTCCTTGACTTTTATTTATAGTCATAGCAAAACAAACCATTAAAGGAAACTAACGTCTCTGAAATCTGATAGGAAATTTAGTCGAGTCAAACGGGGTGAGTGTCATTCTTGGGATAAAAACCTTTTCTCCGACATTACTTCCAGAAATAATAGTTGCTTCAATAACACGATTGCCTAAATATTTAACGACTAACCTCGTGCCATTACATAACCCAGATGTTTGATCAATATTCCTTAGCATCATAACTGGCGCACCAACCTTTAATCGTCTGCTATGATTCGGGAGACCGGAGCATCTTATCGTATTAAGGAATTCAGTCTCTTCTTTGCTTATGCGTCCAAACTCAAATACACTTTCTCTTCTCCGTGAATGGTAGATAGAACATGATCATTGACTATCTCCACTATCTCATTCGTAGGCGCCAAAATTGCTCTTTCTTGGAAATATTTAGCTTCCCAAATATGCTCATGTAGGTTTGGATAAGTGCTATCAACAATTGCTGAAATTGGATCGAGGCCTAGATCTATAAGAATATCTTTTGCAACCTCAATTACGGCTTCTCCATCATTAGGACCTCCGGCCTTACCGTCTCCTATGTTTCGTATCCACTCCGAAAATTCTCGCAGTTCATCAGCAGAAGATTTAGAAGAACCTGATTGAAGTCTCATATTGCGAGTAAGTGTTAGGACCTTACACAAATCCCACAAGTAAGACGAATTAACGGTAGAAAACACGATATCTTGCCTCGTTCCCTTTGGTACCATACAACTGGTAACATCTGACGTAGATCACCACCAAACACCATAACTTTACCCCCAAACGGTCAATGCATGTTTCTCCTATCAACTAACCTCATTATGTCCCTCAAACTTCTATCAAGTGCTTCAAAGCAGTACTTATGCATCATGGGCGCTTCATCCCATATAATAAGTTTTGTCTTGATGAGAAGACCAGCTAAATCCGACCCAGAACGAATCCCGGCACATGTAGAATTCTCAGTTACATTCAAAGGGATACCAAATCTCGAATGCGCCGTTCTTCCCGTGGAAGGAGGAGAGAAACAATTCCACTCGAAGCTACAGGCAATACAATTTCGCCCATCTTCCTTGCGGCAGCACATAATGTCTTCCAGACATATGTTTTTCCGGTACCTCCGTAGCCGTAGACGAAAAACACACCTCCTTCTTGACTTGACACAGCATCCATTACTCTGTGATAAATGATGGATTGCTCATCAGTTAGACCCTTAAACAATTTATCGTGTTCCAACGTCATTTCCTCTATGTCATAAGAAAGCTCATCTGCAATAAGCTTGTTTTGTCCTTCAAACATGATTAGTTCATCCGGAAATGGCTTCTCACTAAATCTACGCAAGCTGTTGCCATTACTTTGGAGCATGGTTTCAATCTCCGCCGACGCAAACACTTCAATTTGATCGTCTGTTAACTGTAGTTCTGCGAAAACATAAATTAAAATTAAACCGCAGTAACGTATACTAAATATGCACATTTCTTAAGAATATATATAGTAACTATTATCAGGATATGTTGGTAGTTGTGTACCTTTATTTTTCTGAATACCGCGCTGCTTGTACAAAATATCATCAGATAGTAACCTCCAAGTCTTATGCCAAACATCCTCCGGCTTCGACATACTCCTAGATAACAGTAACATGGAGAACAAATGTCTTACGTAGTGCCCTGATTCTCTAAAACTCGCTTCCGTGATTGCGTCAACATATTCCTTATCATCATCAAGTAATCCCCTTGCATAGCAAGCTTCCTTGAAGGTAGGATACACTACACCATCAACTGTTCTAATGTCTTCATTGCACGTCGCTCCTTTAACAAAGTTTAGCAACGTCCTAAGATAGAATTTCTCACCAGATCCCGGCGATACGTGGTAGATTCGACCTATTGCAAAGCCTTTATTTCTTGGTGTCCACTCCCTCAACGCCTGCTTCCAAACAAATCTTGTAGGAAACTCCACATAACTAATCGCCCTGGCTTCTTCATATTTCTCATTACATTTCATCCAAGATAGGAATTTCGTATTGTCGATATGGGGCATGTCTAGTACGGATTCTACATCAGCATGGTCATTAAACAAAACAGTTTGCTCTTGGTAGATGGAAACTTAGCCTCTCCACAGCAGGAGTTCGATAATGGATGTTAAGTCTAAAAATCCTCCAAATTGCCTCGCAAGCCGAAATGTATCGACAATCATGTACATCTTTATCTCGTCGATTTCTTTCCCTTCACCTTCTTTCTGTTTATCTTGGTATGCCGTAGCAGTAACCCTATCATACCCCTTGTTTATATATTTGAACAGGTACTTAATTGATCTTGACTGGTTACACCACTCAACATTAATATGTGCTCGATATTTACGTAGCAATTCAGCATTATATGGAACATACTATTGTCAAGATGAACTCCACCCTTATCAACTGTAGATCTTATCTCTTCGCCTGTAAACGGATATCCTTCATCATCCACTTTAGTCGAATCAATAAACCTCTTTGGAAAATGCTTACTGCATTGCTTGTCAACCATACACGGTGATTTGTGTTTGCTGCGCACATGGACCGTGCATCATGAACTCGGTGACAGCTTGATATAGTTTTGGATCTTCACCTTCATCGGGCAACTCGGCAGAAATAATCTTATCAATATCTGAAGCTACGGCGTACTTGTCTTGTTGATGCATGAACAACAAAATATGGCATGCGGCAAACCACGCTTTTGGAATTCTACTATATATACCACTGAAAATTGGAAATACAACAAAGTAGGGTTTAATAGTCATATTACAGACAAAACATAACTATACCAACACATAAGTAGTTCGGAATCTATAATAATAATAATAATATTAGTAAGAAATATGTGTTACATACCAGCCCTAACACTGCCAAATATTTTGCGATCTTTCAAATCTCTTACCAGTTGGTCTAGTTTCATCTTAAAAACTCGGCATACGATGTCCGGCCTATCTTCTGGCCTGAGTCCCCTTTTCTTTACAAATCTAGTGATCTCTGGCCACTTAGGATTACACGTAAATGTTATGAATAAATCCGGATAACCGTACCATCTACAAATAGCCATCGCATCCTGATAGTTTTCTCTATATGCTATGCCTCCGGTGAATGAAGCCAGCAATACTATACGACTTCCAGTTGAAGCTCCTTCCTTTCTCCTCTTTCACACCCCTCTTAAATTCTTCACATTCGCGGCTCTAAGGCTCTGTTGGTTGTTATAAGAAAAGACAACCTTTCACTTCAATCATTGTGTAGGCATCTACTAAAAATTGTTGTAACAACCTGCGAGATAAGAGTATGGTGGCCGCTTCTAAAGCTCGATCTGTATCCTATATGCAAAGAACTCACGCATAGGAGTTTAAATCTTTTTCTCGTCGAACCGTCGGTTGGAGTGTTTCTCTATGCATAATATCTGTTCTAAATCCATCTTCTCCATATGGAAATAACAGTGGATTTGCATTGCCAGATAAGAAGGATGAAGCTCAGAAATTTGTTGTAACTTTCCACTCTTTGTTTCTATAATTATATCTCTTTTATCAGCACTGTCAATATCTCCAACAATAAGCGCAACAACTTCTGATGCCGTTGGCAAATTGTAAGTTCTTCCATCGGTCTCTCGTTTTCCAATAAGCCTTAATTTCAAAGTATTACATGTGTCCGATGCAAACCTATCCCTAGCCATTCTGAAAGTTTTAGCTAAAGGGTTATTTTGATCTATCATATCTTGTAATTGTGCGACTAAGCGATCCTCGAACTTGTCAGATTTATTGGTACTGTGAAGACATTTATAAGCGAAATTTGTAATATGAAAAACAAAAATATTCAACTATAACAAATAAGCACAATTTGCTATGTAAAACCAACAAATAGTTGTACCTTGCAACAGTTTTTCTATTCCTAATTTCATCCTCCGTATCGTATATGTAAAGTTGAGAAAGCTTAGGACGTGCACCATTAGGAGGCAACAAACTACCTATCAATTAATGATTTTGTCCTCCAATTTTGTAATTAACGGACCTTGTCCTCGAGTTGTAGGGGCAAAATTTTTTCCACCCATGGATGTAAATGAATATATCATATTATATCCTCGTATGTTTTCAAGAAAGTGATTGCTTCTGATATGTTTCTTCTTTAATAGGTCGTCAATAAGTTTTGGTGGATCTTTTAGTAGAGGTAGTTGAACCTTCCCTTGCATGCAACATAATGAGAAGGTTAGCTTCTTTGTCTTGTTTTTTATTTACCCTCTCATCAAACCACATTTCAGCCCCACAAAACTCACATACATATGTAGGGTCTCCTATATCCAAATAGCTATCTATTTAACAAAAAACAAATTGAATTAGTAAATTTTCATCACATGATATAGCTTCAAGCTGCACATTTTAATCTCAAATTTGATAACACGTGCATATATGCACCTGTAACGATCTCCATAGCAGCTATGATGTTGTCATTATTGTCATGTGTAACACACTCATCTTGAATAGTAGCATCTGATTGAGCACAATTAAATGAAGCAATATTTTCATCTTTATGAACGTTGTATTCAATAATACGTGTTAGATATAATAGAAAATGAATATAAAAATCCTTACATCAAAATAGAATACTTTATATTAACATAATACCATTTATAATTCTCCGTGTAATGATCTGAGAATTGTTGAACTTCTAACCACATGTCTCTTAGATCTAACTTGGCTTTGTGATTGCGCCAAATCCAAAATATCTCCTGAAGACATATCACTACCAATAATTGAGTTTTTTTTTAGCCATAATCTTCAACTTTAATATAACATAGAGACCTATATTTTAATTACATTAATATATATACCTCGAGTTCTTTTGTCAAGCAATATGAGCTTTCTTTTATTTCTAGCAATTTGTGATGCCTTTTGTTTTTCTAAGGCAAATTTTGTACAAAATGTCAGCATCAAATAATACAGCTTTATATGACAAAAAAGATAAAATAACGTAGCTTATAATATTCAATTCTAAACATTATTTGAAACAAAGCACAATCGAAGGTAAAATATATATTGAAAATTTATACCGTTAATGACAAAACTTGTAGGTGTATCATTTGAGCTATTTGTATTGCGTGGTGCTTCAACAGACGATGAAGACGGTGGTGAATGTAAAGCTATAAAAACAATTTAGAAAGTACTTAATGTTAGTGTGAAAAGATTATTCATTTTACCAAATATATGTATTATTTATTTCTTTACCTCTATTCATCATTGGAGTAGTACACACAGTACTTGAATCATTACTTATAGTGCTTATTGAAGGTGAATTAAAAATAGATTGCCTGAAGATAGTATAAATAATTAAAACAAAGTCTATATGAGGTTAACAATAATATTAGAGGTAATATAAGTAAAAAACAAAACCATATACCATTTGAGTGACAAATAATGATTTGGCTAAATATAGGTTGTTTAATTCCTATATTACGCCGACACCACTAGTAGAATAAAGGCTACTTGCTGCGGTTAAAAAGTGCCCTATTGCTGCGGATTAGAGCGCGCAGCAATTAAGGGCGCAGCAATAATATTGCTGCGGTTTTAAACCGCAGCAATATAGAGAAATATTGCTGCGGTTTCAAGGCCAAACCGCAGCAATATTATTATGCGTTATCAATTTATAAGACAATATTGCTGCGGTTTTGGCCCAAAAACGCAGCAATATTCCTTTTTTTAATTATTTACTTAAGTATATTGCTGCGGTTCCTTAGCAAAACCGCAGCAATATATCAGGGTACAGGTAAATTTTTTTTTTTTAATTAAATTTGAAAAATTAGAGCTACCCCTGCACTCTCCACCAAATTCACATAACAAATGAACATCAAATCTTTTAAGAGAAAGATAACACCACATTCATTCACAACAAATGAAACTAACAATAAATCAAAAAAAATTGAAACTGTATCTCATTTACAAAGAAAACAAAGATGATGAAAATTATAACAGTATCTAAAATGGAAAAACTAAATCTAAAAAATTATAACAATACATGAAGAAAATAAGAAAATCAAATCTAAAAAAAACTTAAATCGAAATTATAACAGTTTCATGTGTGTGTTGGTGGGCTTCGCGTTTACTGGTGGAGCGACGGCGAGATTTGTAGACCACGAGCGACGGCGAGATTTGTAGACCACGAGCGACGGCGAGATTTAAAAACCACGAGCGACGGTGAGATTTGTAGACCACGAGCGACGGCGAGATTTGTAGACCACGAGCGACGGTCGGAAATGGCGGATGAAGAGGAGGATGGAGAAGTCGGAGATGGCTGACAGGAGCGGTCCCGGCGAAGGTTAAGGGAGAACGTGGCGCTGGTTGTGAGCAGTGGAGTCCGGTAATGAGAGAAAAGAGAGGTTGAGAGAGAGATGAGAGAACAGAAAAAGAGAGGTTGAGAGAGAGAGGAGGTTGAGAGAATGGAAGGGAACGGCTGGTTGTGAGCATTGATAGAATGAGAGGGAAAAAACCCTAAACGCGTTTTTATATATTTTTTTTATAATATTGATGCGGTTTTTTATCAAAAACCGCAGCAATATATTAAAATATTATTTTTTAATATTATTTTAATATATTGCTGCGGTTCTTGATAAAAAACCGCAGCAATATATCTGGTCAAATAGTCAAATTTTTTTCAAAAAATTTCGGTCGATACCATATTGCTGCGGTTTTTGAAGAAACCGCAGCAATATCTTTATTTTATATTTTATGTTTATTTTTACGTGATATATTGCTGCGTATGGGTAAAACCGCAGCAATACCACCGCAGCAAATAGCATTTATTCTACTAGTCCACGTTTCACGTTTCTGTGATAATATTATTTTCCTTTTGTTCATTGCAACGCGTTGTTCAATTCCTTTAGACACGCAGTCATGTGGAGATAGCAAAGACTCTGCAAAATTGAACATAAACATGAGTTATTAAATGTACATATCATTGTAATAAAGTAAAACATATAAATAACAATTATAAATCCATGATATACCTAATTGAAATTAACTTTGATAAATGAAATAAAAAATATATATCAGTGTTATATTGGTAGTGGTTATTTATTACAAATTTCATAATTTACATTATAATCTTTTTTCCCTTTGTTTATATTATTTTCTTGACGAACATGGATGCAAATATATACTAAATATGCAATAAATTTTGTATATATGTCGTACAAATAAAATCTATGTATAATATAACGTACACGAATAACTAATAAAATATATCACAATTTATGTAGTAAAACATGCAAGCTATACATGGGTGGAAATACAATAAATATGGAATGAATTTATTCTTGTAAAAGATATGTATAATATAACATACACGAATAATTAATAATATATATCAAAATCTATGTCGGATTATTTTAATATACACATATAACAATAACCAATTTGTTAGGACCAATATGACTTCTCAATGGATAAACATATATGGCCCAATATATATAATTTTATTAAAAGTGGCCTAATTATTTCCTACCACTTTTTTATTAAGGCCCAAAATTATCAAGTACAATAAAATATTAATTTGAGTTGACTTACTTTGGGCTTTCATTTTCTTAATCCAACAACAAATAAATATGTTGGAATTTTCCAACTTCTTTCATTTATCTCAAATCTCTCAAACTTCCTTCATTTCTCCATGATTTCTTTCTTCATTTCCAACTTCACTTCTCAAATTTCTCAAACTTCTCCTAATATACCGTTTCTCCTCTTTCATTTTTCGAAATATATACTCTCTACATCTATATATTCTTCCAACTATAAATTTCACAAAGTTTAACTATATCTCAAAAATATACAACAATTTTGGATTTTTTGGAATGGATAATCTTCCAATTTCTATTTTCGACATGATTTGAGTGAAGATTATAATTTGCATGTTGATTTTTTGTCAAAGATTGCAAATTTTCGCCAAGAAATACCTCAAATATGGCTTGCATGTCATAGATTCAAGATTTTGAGATGGTTTGCTTCACTATTTATAAAAAATAGGTAATTTCTCATACATTATTTTGTTTTTAAAAGTTTCTTATTAATAATCTATAATAATAATATATAAAATTTATAAATTGCACAGTATGTATGAAAGAATAAAAAGAGATTATTTATACGACTGTTTTTTTTTTGCATATTCTTTTGAAAAATATCATATTTTTTATTATCCGAAGTAAATATTATATTTTAGGAATAACAGTTGCTTTGCATGTTAATATCTAATACAAATTTTCATTGTTTCAGCTGCATGGAATTGGTAATAAATATGTATGAGTTGGTTTGATATTTATAGATATAAGGTAAGTTTTTAGTGTTTTATCTACTTTTGTTTCTTATGTAAGGTAAGTTTTTTTAGTGTTTTACAATAAATAAATTTGTTCGAAATTTATATATGTAATAAACATGTATATTTCTTCATTTACATGTAATAAATTAAATAAAAATCTGTACAATTTTTTTTACAATTCCCTTTCGTAAATTCCTGCATATTTATTAAATTATAATAATTTATATAAATGTTATATTTACAATAAATAAATTTTTTCGAAATTTATATATATAATAAACATGTCCATTTCTTCATTTGCATATAATAAATAAAAAATAAATAATCTGTACAAATTTTTATTTTATAATTCCCTTTCGTAAATTCCTGCATATTTATTAAATTATAATAATTTATATAAATGTTATATTTACAATAAAAAAATATATTCGAAATTTATATATATAATAAACATATCCATTTCTTCAATTGCATGTAATAAATAACAAATAAAATCATGTATATATAAATAATCAAACTATATTTTTCCTTATAAATTATAAAATCAAACTATTTTAATTTGTGGTTAAAAAATATAATCGATTTCGGTATCATAGGATTTATAATTAGCTGTTTTTCATTGTATTACACTTGTTATAACAAAAAAACAATCAAATTCTACTATAATACATGTCTAATTCTTTTGTTTTGTTTGTGTTATTATATTGATAATTGAACAGATTTACACAATTTTCGATTGCGTTAAAAAAAGTTAAGCTAACAAATAAAACCTTTCCTTCCTTCAATGCCATTCGAGTTAAGGTACGTTGTTTATTCTTTTTTTATTGTTAAATATTTTCTATTGAATTTGTAAAACTTACATAAAATTATGATAAATTTATTCTACTTTGTTGATCTTTATATGACATCTGATATGAACTTAATAGAATGTATGTGAATTGTTGTAAATGATATGAACTTTATGTTTTGGTTAATGATATTTAAATAGACATATATAATATGTAGTGTGTAAAATGAAGCAACTAATAAAACATGATAAGTTGTGTTCTTTTTTTTTGTCAATATAACTGATGCTTAGGATAACTTGAAACTCATCTATATTTAAAATTAACTGTAAATGGCTAATCATATTCCTAAAATATGCAACTCCGAAGTATAATAAGAAAAAACAAAATAGACTTACCATGTACAATTCTTTCATTTTTTGTACGCTTTTGATGTAATATGTACTTCATGTTTGCTCTAGCTAATTTGTAATTGCCCTTTTCAGTAGTTCCTCCGTTCTTTATGATTGATATATCTACATTTTGATTTTCTTCCACTTGTTTTCCAAATCTTGAAACAACTGTAAAATTAATTAGTTATATAATGTCAAAGTATTATTAGAAAAGTAATTAAATTATATTACCATTTGAAATATCACTCATAGGATGCCTTTGACTTTTTAATTGATCTCGACTCCTTGTCAACAAAGTGGTGCATTGTGGTTTACTTGAACCTCTTAAGAAATTGAATTTTTAAAACTAATATTAGCATATATATAATTCCATATATATTATACATTTTACATGTCAAACTGCACTAAGGATATCAAATCAACAAACTCTCAAGTTATTCAGACATTAAAATATTTTGCCGATATTTGAGGTGAGCATCTACATTCTTATATATTATACTCATTTATTAGAATGCTTTATTGATTAGAAAATGTCCATCTAAATCGTTTGAAATAAACCTTAAATGTTCAAATTTGATATTCCACCTAAAGCTTATATTTTTATTGTAATAAGTAGTTATTGTAATTTGTTTTATATTAGTTGGAATGTAATAATTTTATTCATTGTATTTATTCGAAATTAGGTTGAATATGAAATTTGAATATGTAGAAAGTTTATAAAACGATTTGAGGACAACATACCTATATGCTCTCCGCTTTGATTTGAATAATCTCTTGCCTTTTTCATATATCTCATTTTTGCTATGTTTGGATTCTCATTTTCCTTAGCCATCTCTTTATCCATGTAATTCGAATAATTTAATCAAAAAAAATAATATTAAGTATATTCATATGTTTTTAACAGAATATTAGCAACCATTTGGTGTTGATAGCAATAGATATTATTTATGTGATTCGACAATATATCTATTTTTGAATAGAAAATATCGACAACCTGATTATAGGCTTAATTTAAGTTGTCACATATTATATAGCAACAATTAGGGTAAATTGTGATTTATGTCTTTACAAAATAGATTTTATAAAACTTCTTTCAAAAAAGTGTATCAAATCATAAATTGAATCATAATATGGAAATACATATATTACATTATATATTCCATAATACCTTGTGTAACTTACCTATTACAGTTGTTATTGTAAAATGGAAATAACATCAGTTTAAAATCAACGATATATATAATAATTATAATATAGACATGTCGTGTGTTTTTTTACATATATAAAATTTGATTACTCTTACAAATAGCATAAAAATCGAGATTTATTATAGTAGTAATATACACAAATAGTTAATTTATAAGTAATAGAACGTCTCTCTTTTTAAAAAAAAAATCGAGTAATAGAATATTCTAAGACAGAGAATAAATCCTTTATTAACGAACTATATAAAAATATGAACATCAAAGTAAACTTAACACATAACTTTTAGGAAGAACTAAGTTCTCAATTACAATTGCAAGCATCACACACTCTTCTTGGTTCATCCGAAACTTCGTAGTAGAAATTATCACCTTTCCAACTATTCCTATTAACATTACATGATTGCTTATTTTTGTATACTAAAAATCATGATTCAATAAAAAGCTTATTATCTACCCATATTCCATCGAACACTTTCATAATCAAATCCCAATTTTATAACTTCAATGGAATATAAATTCAATTCACAAGAAAAATTGGAATGGTTAGTACCTTGAACAACCACCAAAAATGGCAAAAGTACGGTGAGGAGAGAGAGAGTGGCCACAACGTCGACTTCGACGACAGCGAGACGGTAGGGCAAGGCGATCGCCGATCGCGACAGCTGAACAACCACAACAGCACACGCAGCGGGGAAAAACAACAACAACCAAACAACAATGACGACGCCAACAACAACGCTGGCCGAGGAGGAAGCTCCGGCAAGGCCAGCGGGCTCCGGCAAGGCCAGCGGGTCGTGGTGCGACGCAGCGTACAAAGAGTAGCAAGGCAGGGCGACACGCACGAACGGCAATAGCAGCAACGTAAGAGTATGGAATGGCGTGGTATCTCTGGCGGCCTCGAAAAACGTCGGCGAGGCAGAAGGGTGGAGCTCCGATAGCATCCGACGAGATTAGAGAGGAAGAATAGGTTTTGGGGTTTGAGATTTTACGGGGAAGGTGAGAGAAAGATATGGGGTTTTGAGATATTTGGGGTCAGAAGGTTCGAGAGAGTAATATAAAGTAATGGGGTTTCGGGTTTCTATTTTGGGCAAAATACAACTCAATTAGTTCACATAGAACTCAATATATGAATTACTAATAATAATTTCACAAAATTAAGTAAATAATTATTTTACAATACGACAACTAAAATTCATACTCTAAAACTCAAATAAAATAAGATTTTCGGAACATAATGAACTTATTAATTATAATTAGCTTTTAAATAAACACCTTAAAAACAGGGCTATTACACTTTTCCTCGTGCATCTCTTCGATCCTTTTCTTATATTTGGTTTGTTAAACATGGCCAAAGTGTAGGACACTATTGCTTATAATTTTGTTCTAGATCATGCTTCTATCTTAGAACTACTAGCTTTTTATGCACGCGATGCGTGCGATGACATTTTTAGGCCTAATTATTACTAAGTAGTAAACAAAAAGCAAATGCAAGTTAGTATTTAAGTTCACCTCCATTTTGTGAATAAGATTCTTTGAAATACAATCAAATAGTATTTAAAAACACTTTAATAAATAAGTATAAGTATTGAAATTGCATTTGTAACTACTTTTTTTTGTTGACATTAACTAATTTTCTTTAAAATCCACGCACACTCATCAGCCCAGTCAACTTCAAATATGTAATCAACGGTGTGGAACTGATTAATCTCCATGGTGTTACTTGGTGGATGTAAAAACCATGAGTATTCTTTGAAACCGAAAACTTTCATAACTTTGTTGAAAACTGATGCTCTTCCATTAGGCTGCAATTAATAGAGATATTAGTTTTTAGTTGTAAACGATACGTAAAAAAAAGTTTGGAATACTTGACAAACCTGTTGAAGTAGTGATTTGGTTTCAGTCGGAGTACACCGCAACATGTGTTGAGTTAGGTCATTCATCAATGTGACTCCCATTTTAAAACTCTTGTTAGAAATAATGAGTCGAAACATTAATCTGTCAACAGGAAACCACAATTAATAGTGATTTGTGAATATTTGTAATATATGTAGATTAATGTTATAAAGTTTATGCCTTGGAATAGTTGCAGCATTTGTTAGATTGCACCGTACACATTTATAGTCCGTTTGGGTGATGACAATTTTTCTTAGACAACGATTACATGCTTCGTAAATAAACTCATCAGGTTGTGACTCAATACGCCTCGAAAACAACAAATATTCGTTATTTTGTTTTGTATTGATAATTCCACTAATAAACAAATTGAAAAGGTTTATAGTTATTTACACTCTTTATAGTAGGTAATTTAGATATCCAAGTACGAATGGCATTATAAACTGCAATTGATGAATGCATTGCAAATGGACATGAGCGAAAAGCCGCAACCCATTTCTGTGCCAGTTTCTCGGTGTCATACCTGAATCGGCAGTATGTGAGAATCAATTTTCTATACATAATAATCGTGCGTATACATTTTTTTGATTAGTTGATTGGTGTGAAACTGAATGTTGCATACCATGCACATAATAAACTGGTAAATTTGTTCTCTGTATTTAAGTATATTCTGCTGTAATAGCTGGTCGTAAGATATACCCCTGTTCACATAAATGATTCCAAAAATTAATCTTGGTCAGCCATATACATATACAAAATTAAAAGCAATATCTTTGTTGTATGAAAAGGGATGTCATTCATACCGTGGTAATTTTTCAGATGAAGCCCACATGCGACAACAATTGAATGTTGTTTCCCATAATCAAATGGTCCATCTCCGAAGACATGAATACAATCATTCCAAACAGTTAATTTGATAATGATCCACCTGGAGAGAATAAAGTTAAAAAATGCAATGCACTATAATAATAAATTGTGATATTAAATAAAGAATGTGTACGTACGTATTATCCATTATTGCAACATCTCTTTTAAAAGAGTTGTTTCCAACCGGTTGAATCGGTGATACATCAAGGAGTATTCCAATGACATCTGAGAAACGTGCACCATGCATTAAATATGTGTTTTCGTAGTGAAAACATGTATATGGTTGGAAATAAATAGACTTTACCGAATAATTTGTCACTGTTAAATATAAAACACCGCGTGCATTAAAAGCATGTGTAAACTACATACTATCACAAAGTATAATTCATAACATTTTTTAAATTTCATAGGAATATGGTAATAAGAAATATTTAAATGTAAGATACACTATGTAGAAAGTAACAAAACTTCCTTGTACACAATATTTTTGGGAACACTCCTTCCTTTCTTCTAATCTTTCCATTGTCGACAGTAATCTTTGTCATGTTCTCGGAAATTCCACGCAAAAGTGCAACATACAACTGCCCATGGCTAAATACATGATCAGGAAGATATATCCCAACATGTGGGATGGTTTGCCCTTGAGACTTGTTTATAGTTAAACCAAAACTCAACTTTATAGGGATTGCTTTCTAACCATCTAAAAGGTAACCTAATATCTTCAGCAGTTTTCAACGGAATTCTTGGCAAAAAGACCCTGTTTCCCCTTGCATGTCCAGTTAAAATCTCAGCATCGATGAAATGATCCTTTAGCGAATGGCAAAGTAGTCGTGTTCCATTACAAAGACCATTTTTAGGATCGATATTCCTGAGAAGCATTAGAGGAACGCCAGGTTTCAGTTTGAGCACATGTGGAGGCAGTCCTGAGCGACAATGAATTTAGGAACTCTTGCTGATACAGTTTCTTGTATCATCAGGCACTGAATCAAATGAGTGTATGTTCGTCCTTCTCCGAGAAATCGTTCGATAACCCTGTCATTGATTCTATCAGCATTTTCGTTCAATGGAGTGATGATTGCTCTTTCAACCATAAAATTTCCATCACCGATGTGTTCATTTAGATTTAAGAAAATTTGATCAATCAACCCATCAATCGAGGTATCAGCAACAGTAGGGATAACCATGTTACTCGGCAATTTTATCATATCATCTGAAATGGTAGGTTCATCGCCATTTCCAATAGAGAGTAAGAAATTAGCGAATCCATTGTCATGTCTAGATCTCATGTTTTCTCTCAATTGCAGAACCGAAATATGGTTCCATACAGGGCCGTCTCATGGAATATGGAGGCCCTGTGTTATTCATTAAAATGGGGCCCTTCAAAAAAAATTATAAAGAAGAAATCATAAATTTTTTTTTTTTATTATTTATCATAAATCGTTCCTTACAGTTTGATAAATAAACCAAAACTAAAAAAAAATATATTAGAATCTTTTATTTAAACAAAGCCATCCTTCTAGCATTCTTTGAAGCGAAATCGTCCACCAAATCTTCATAATCAACTTTTTCCAAAATATCGTTCTCTATTGCTATCAAGGCTAGTCCATTAAGTCTTTCTTGTGACATTGTAGAGCGCATATAGGACTTCAACAATTTCAACTTTGAAAAACTTCTTTCTGCAGATGCAACGGTAACAGGAATAGTCAACATAATTCTATATGCAATAACTAAATTAGGGAAAAAATCAAGATGTTTTACAAACTTTAACATATCTAAAGGGCCCAAATCTTCATTGGGCAAACATTCTTTAATCATTTGCAACTCGAAATACAATTCGAGCCTATCAATATCAGATTGTCCATCTTTTTCCATTGCCTTTTCCAAACCTCTACAATAAGACCTTAAACTCTCATCGTCAAAAGAATATAGCTTTTTAGAACTAAACAAAAATCCAAAAATATTTTCATATTCTTGATATTGTTCAAATCTCTTGTTAAGAGAAACAATAGCTTGATCAACAATATATAAGAAATAATTAACTCTGAATGATTCTTCTGGAGATTGGGAAGCAACAGATGAAGTATTAGTTGAATTCCCATCAAAAAAACATTTTCTTCTAATGACACGCTTTTCACGAAAAATAGGATCAATGTCCATTTCAATTGCAATCTTTTTTGCTATGTCCAAGGCATCATGAAAACCACTTTCTCTATATCGCTCAAAAAACGAAACCAACCCATTTGTTTTTTCAATAGCAACATCTATAAGAACATCCTTTGATTGTAAATTCTTACTAACCAAATTAACAGCATATAATATGTCAAACCAGATAATAATTGCCATCAAAAATTCAAAATCACTCAACTCATTTGTCGCTAGAGATTTAGCTTCACTTCTTATTTTAGAATCATTATCATTTTCTCCTACTTGAATTAAAGCTTCTCTTATTTCGGGCATTTGAAACCTTATAGCTCTAACACTATCAATGCGACTCTCCCAACGAGTGGATGACAATGATTTAGGAGTCAATCCTTTTACATTATCTTTTAAAATTTGCCATCTTTTTGTAGAGCATGCAAATATTGTGTAGATACGTTGTATTGTACCAAAAAAATCTCTGGCTTTAACACAAGTATTAGCCATATCACACAATGCTAAGTTAAGACTATGACAACCACATGGAGTATAAAGAGCTCGGGGATTTATATCTAAAAGTTTTTTTTGAACTCCTTGATGTTTTCCTTTCATATTAGATCCATTGTCATAGCCTTGTCCTCGGACATTATCTATATCAAGATTAAGATCTTTCAACTCATTTCGTAAAACATCAAAAAGTCCTTGACCAGTTGTATCATTCACATTCAAAAATCCTAAAAAAGACTCCTCAATTATAATAGAACTCGAAGCAACATCAACATATCTTAATATTAAGGACATTTGTTCTTGGTGACTAACATCAGGAGTGCAATCAAGGATTACGGAGAAATACTTTGCTTGTTTTATTTTCTTAATGATTTCAGATTTAATGGCAGAACCAAGCAAATGTATAATCTCATTTTGAATGTTATGACCAAGATAATGAATATGTATTTCATCATTGCTAATGCGCCTAACATGTTCATGAACAACTAGATCAAACTCTGCCAACATTTCAATTAAGCCCAAGAAATTACCATTACTCTTTTGGTATATTTTCTCATTTGAACCACGAAAGGCTAAGTTATGTTTTGCAAGAAATTTTACCACCGAAATTATTCTTGTTAAAACCTTTTTCCAATGTTCTTTCTCTTTTTTAATCTGTTTTTGAGTTATTTTGTCAATAGTCTCATTCTTTTGAAGCCTTACACGCAAATCATACCAAGTTGCCATATTCTTAAAATGTTCCATACTTGTCTCATGCTCTTTAAGTCTTGTACTAATATGAGACCAATCACCAAAACCTTCATTAATTAATTGACCTCTTCCATGGGTTTTTTTAAAAATTTTACAACAAAAACAAAAAACTTTGTCAAGCTCTTTTGAATAAACAAGCCATTCTCTATCACATCTTTCCCCATTTGACAAGATTCTAGTATATAAAGTCATAGAAAATCGTTTAGATAACTTGTCTTTAGGACCTTTTATAATAGACAAGTCTCTTTTGGTCCCTTTTCTACTAACATTTCAATCATTTTAGAATTAAGAGTATCCCAATTTCGTGGATCGAATATATCAAGGCCAAATTGATTGTCATTACTTTCATCCAAGCCATGATTATTTTCATTCGCAACATTATTATTTTCAACGGGATTATTATCTTCATTCACACCATTATCATTTTTAGCATGAACATCATTTTCATTACCACCAATATCATTCTCACTCGGCACATTAGCATCAAAAGATATATTATCTCTATCTAAAGGCACATTATCATTAGGATTAACACAATTATCATCCAAGGCTACTTCATCATTCACAAGCACATTCTTATTACTTTGAGTACCAACATGTGATTCTTTAACAACAAACTTATCAAGAGCTCCTCTTTGTGATTGAGTGAGCTCTTCAATTCTCTTTTTCTTTTTACGTTTTTCATAGCCACAATCATACTTCCTAATTTTGGGAGGCATGATAGAAATAATTAAATAAAAAGATATGCAATGTATAATAGAAGCAACGAAAATATACTGATATAAAAACAACAAGAAAGACAGAAACAACCTGTATTCCAATCTTTTCAATTTCTTTTTTGCAATCTCATTCTTTGGAAAAAGAAAAACATTTGTAGGAGGTTGTACACTTGTACTGCATCTTCGCAAGAAAAAACCAAGCAAACTAATTTCAGATTATATTGCAATTATTAAAGTCTTACAAATGAAATAGCCTTCTGTTCTAGAGAATAAAATAAAATCTGCTCACTCTTTAAATCTAATAGAAGTCTAATTTACCTGCTCATTCAAAAATTAGCTTTCCACAAATTCTTGTAACTGAACATTGTTGTGTTTCTCGGCCACCTGTTAGTCAATACAATAAACAATTAGTCACAAACTCACAATATGAGGATGACATCGCAAGTTATAGTTGGCTCTGTTTCAATAGATATTTTAAGCACTTTTGACTCTAAGTCTCTAACTAAGCTCTTCTTTTTTTTATATATGATTAGTCTACGTTGACTTTAAAGGTCATTCTATTAGTTCATTAATCTTTTTTGTGATTATATTGCTTTAAACAACAATGATGAACTTGAGAACTTCTACTTTTGATGATAAAAACAACAATAATCAATTAATTAGTAGAGACAGTGGTATAATGTGACAGCATTACTGTAAATTGTCAAATTGATAAAACTAATTACTAAGTAAATATAATTATTGTGGTTGAAATTAGTTCTCCCTCTATAATTTGATCGTATATCGTATATATGTGGTGCTTTAATTGAATAATTGGCGAAATGCTTAGATATTTAGTCTACACAATTAGTTGCCTTTGTTCATTCTCTAATCTATATAAGATATTAAAGATAAGAACAGTTGCAAAAATTACAAAAAAATTACAGAAAACTCGAATACCCAGAATTGCAAACAAAGCAAACATGAAATCGAAAATCGCAAATAGGTACTGTCATTCCATCAAATAGGCAGAATTGCAAAAAATTAAAATTATAAGAAGTAAATTATAAAGTGTCTGAATTGCTATAAATCTCTACTAAAAAAATCAAAAAATGGCATAAAAAAGTGAATTTACCTTAAAACCGAAGACTTTGATACAGATTCCTGATGTTTCACCTTCGGACTCCCACAATCAAGTTCCCAAAGTTCCCAACTTTGTTCTTCGACTTCCACAATAAATTAGCCCACAAATTTTGTAAATCAAAGTTCGATTTTATTTTTTTTTGGAGAATTGGAGGATAAAAGAAATTGAATTCTTGGATATGAGTTGAGTGGATTTGAATATGAATCGCAATTCGAATAAATAGACAAAAGAATTCTTCCCGTTAAAAATTCCATTTTTGGTGGTGTTCTTGAGGGAAAGAGTAATGAAATTCAGATTTTTTTGGCTAAAATTATGGAAATGAGATAATTTTTTGAGGGAAGTTGAATGATTTCACGAGATTTTGGGGATTTTGATTTATGAAGATTGAAGAGGAGAGAGAAATGTGGAGAAGATGGGGAGATTCTTGAAACTTGCGGGTAATAGTGTGATGCAGCAGTTATACTTTTTTTTTTTTTTTTTTCCCTTCCATCTGTCAACTGAAATTGGGCCCCAAAATTTGTGAGGCCCTGTTCCACAGAACCGGTTGTACCGGTATTGGGCCGGGCCTGGTTCCATAGTGGAGACCTTATGAAGGATGCATCAATGATTTGAGCTCTTGTTCCATTTCTCACAAGAGGTAGAACTTGCTGAAATCCCCACCAAACACAATTATATTTCCCCCAAATGGCAAGTCATTTCCCATTAAATCCTTAAGTGAACGATCAACTGCTTCAAACTGATACCTATGTGTCATTGGTGCCTCATCCCATATAATAACTGAAGAATGTTTTAAAAGAATGCCGGTTTTTGAACCCTTTGTAAAGGTGCATGACGATGAGCTATCTGGTTTTAATGGTAGTTGAAAAGTTGAGTGTGAAGTTCTCCCTTGGTGCAACAATGTGGCAGCAATTCCAGAATTGCTGTTGGGATAGCTATCTCACCTCTACCTTTTATAGTACTAATATAGCTCGATACAGATATGTTTTTCCAGTACCACCGGGACCATACAAAGAAAGCACCACCATTTTTTAAAGTGATAGCATTCATCACTGTGTCATATGCATGTCGTTGATAGCATTCAACTTACCTATGCACTCGGTATCCTCAGTAGGAACTGGCACTGAGAAATACTCCTCCATCACTTCAGATAACTCGTCAATATTTTCAACAGATTCTGGTAAATTTGGCAATTCATTGTAGTCTGATATTTTTTTCCTGATAAGCGATCCAAGTCTTTAAGAAGCTTATAAGTTAGAATTTCATTTATGTTTGTCGTTGTCGAAGACGGATAATCCTCAACCAAGTGTGGGAAGAACTCATCCCACAGTGCACGTAACCCAGATGGTTGACAATATATTAAGATAGTTGCAAATAATCGTCTCAGTGCCGATGGCATTCTTACCTGACATGCTTCTCTAAGACATTGACGTATGCTTTCATCATTCTCAATAAGACCTAAGGACTCAGCTGCAGCTCTAAAGGTAGGGTGGGGTATCCCATTGACAGTCCTTAAATGATCATATGATTGGGGCCCTTTGACATGGTTTAGTAACATTCTTAGGTAAAACCTTTCAACATCCAGAGGCGAAGCTACATACAATCGACCAATTACTCTCTGCATGGTTTTCCTTCGGCGCCACTCTCGCGTGGAATTAATCCATCTATATTTTTCTGGAAATTCTCTATATAAGTAATTTCTGGCTTCAGGATCTACTGAATTCATCTTGAAAAACTCAGTCAACATTGTTTTGGAGTTCCTTGGGTCAGCCAAAATGCTTTCGATAGGCTGGTTTCCTTCGAATCTAACTTGGTGCATGTTTGGCAAGTGAACTTGCAGACGGTCTACCGACGGGTTCATCCGAGTCATTGGAAATTTGTAAAATTTCCACATAGCTTCAGGTGCACAAATCCATCTTGCATCAACGAACTGTGCAATCTCATCCCCTTTATGAACTTCCATGGAAACTCTATCAGAACCCTTATGGATGTATTTGTATAAATATTTGACACACTTAATGCTGCTGCATATCTCTACATTAATGTGACAATCATACTTATTCAACAACCACGGGTTATATGGAACTACCCACCGATTATCTACAGTTACTCGTGAATTCTCACGTAACGGTACAGGTGGAGCATCTTGATGTCGACGGTAGCTAGGATATGAGTCATTTCCTTGCTTTGTACAATTAGAGAATGACTTAGGAAATTCTGGACACCACATGGGTTGTGAATCATGTGTTTAAGAATCCTTTTATGGAGCTTTGGTTCTTGTTGTTGGTCAGGAATTTCTGCTCTCACTGTTTTATCATAATCATTTGAAGTGGCAAGCTTGTCACTTTGGACAAGAATTAGTAACATATGAACATGTGGAAGCCCTCGTTTTTGGAATTCAATCACATATACATAAGCAACTACCTTCCCGAGAACATTCCTTTCTAACACATCCTTTTTTAACTCCTTGAGTCTGGCATGAAATACCCTTGTTAGCAAGTCTGGACGATCATGAGGTTGTTGGCCAGGTAGTAATTCTGCTACTATTTTGACCACGACGGATTGCACGTCATAGTAAGGAATATGTCTGGCTTGCCAAATTTGTGCACCAAAGCCATTGCATCTTGGTATCGTTGATGCATATCTCGCGGACTCCCAACAAATGATGATAGAAGTATAGTTCTTCGTCCAACATTTTCTACATGTAGGGAAGAAAGTGCATAAAATAAGGTTCAAATAATATAGGTGTCTATATTAAAGTAAATAATTACCGGTATTATGTGAAATCATACGTGTATTGTGTTCTCCGGCATTGTATGAATCCTCTAGTCCCTTGTACAAATCTGCACGAATTGTGTCTTGGTTGAGTGCAACCCATCTCAAATTGGATGCTTGCATCTTACACAGTTGTCCACAACAAATTGTTGAGTTAAGCGGCCAACTCTTAAGACTATAGAATCAATATTCTCATTATTGAATATAAATTGGTGAAGCAGTTAGAATAATCATAATGATTAACATTGAGGATGGAGAATGGTTGTGATATTGTATGTACCTGAAACATATACGAATAAAATTCTCAGCATGTTATTCTTGCCAGTTAAAATCTGGTGTTTAAATCTCAACTGTAAGAGCCGTAAGGAAATAATAGAGGATATTGTAGTGGATCGTAATAGCTTGCAGTCTCTTTGATAGACATGAGTCGTCCAGTGACGGACTCTACCATGACATCCCTTTCTTTCAGGTTGGCAATATCATCACCTCCGACAACAACTGCTGCAACTTGAGAGGCTGAAGGCATTGAATAATTATGTTGGTTAGGAGGTTACTCTTTTATGACAAACTTGCATTCTTGTATGTCATCTCGTTGAGCAAGATGTCGGAGAGTATGGACAAAAGGATTGTGCTCGTTCAAAATATTTTTTATCCTATCAATGATTTCCACTCTTAACGTTGCATTTTCTGCATTCGATGCTCATTTTCATGCTCGGTATCATATATGTACATTTGAAGGAATCGAGGACGATCATTTGAGTTCAAAGGTAATAATCCACCAATACGATGATAAATTGAACCGTGAGCACGATATGTGTACACACCTTGCGTCGGCTAATTCATCATCTATTACGACTCCCATTGAAGTAAATGCGAAAACATGATTATACTTTCGAATGTTCAGTCTGAAATGTTCTCCATCCTCTCCTTGATCAGAATAGAGGCCCAGTAGAGCAGATGACAAAGGGAATTCAGGTAATCTGACCTTCCCACTCAAGCAACATAATTCTGATGATTGACAACTAAAAAGTTGTGCTTGACAGTGTGGACATGTTGTCACTGGAGGTAGACTGAATATGTGAACCCCATTACTCTCTTGGTAATCCCTTGCACAATTGTGATATCCACGTCGCCCGACCTTCCAAATCCTTATTCCAGAAGTTGCCGCTCCTATTGGAAGTGCTACTTTCACCAACATAGAAGTGTCGAGTCGGCATGTTACTTTCAGTTGCAATCCCATAATTATTGTTGGCATTAATGTCAAACAATAGTTGCACTGCGTAAGAGATCGTATAAATTAATTGAGTAACGAAATTTTAGGCAAATGTTTATGTCTAGTTTAGATACATATGATTATGTCTTCCATGATCATGTGTGACATGACTTTGGTGATTAGTGATGTCTACCATAGGCATCCTTATATTTGAAGAGGTAGGTACATCACGTTGATTCACAGTCTGACGTTGTCTTTCAGTGGTGGGCGAGTCAAATTGAATGTGCAAAGGTGTTACACTATCATCTTCTCGTCTAGCTCGCCTTCTTGCAATTTCAGAATCTCTTTGTTCAGGGGTCATTAAATTTCTTCGTATCCTTTTATTTTCCATCCATCTAATCCTACGTTCTTGAGTAATTTGCAATTCGAAGTCGTCCATTCTAAAATCTATATCGTATCAGATGTAATATTTTTAGTATATTCTAAACATAAGAGTCTACATGAAGCACTACTTTTAAAAAAAGAGATTAACTCGAACTAATTAGCCATCTTTCATGGCTAGAAGAAGATCACATCCTAGAAACAAACAAAAAGTAAGCTATTATTATACATTAACCCATAAATCGAGTTTGAATTCTCTTCAACTATTATCAGTTTATCATCCATATTAGAAATTATAAAAAAAACCACCCTATATAAAAAATTAAAATATCTCTATTGTCCTTTTCCTTTCACTTTGTCCTTTCTCCTAACTTAAAATCTCCATAAAGAGACAACCCAAAATTAAATCCTAACTTATAATCAACCTCCAATAAAATTCAAGGCTTTAAATCTTAACTGACAAAGTCCATAACCGACGTTATCTTTAGGGCTTATTCTCCCCAGCTTATTTTCAGTTCAGTTCAGTTCAGCTCCAATCAGTTAAGTTAAGTTCAGTTCAGTTCAGCTCCATTCTTTTATAACCATTTTGTTAAATATTATTAAGTTTGTATCTAAGTTCATTTTTAGGCATAACTATTATTATTATTATTATTATTATTATTATTGAATTAAGTACAGTAGAATTTTTGAATTAAGTACTACTAACTATTATATACTACTAATTTTATCTTGTACTCCCTCCGTTTCCTAAAGATCTTCCCTCTTTCCGTTTAAGGGTGTTTCCAAAAGATCTACCCTCTTTTGCTTTATTCCTTATTTGGCAAAACAAATTTTCCTATTTACCCTCTCATGTCACTATCATATGGTCCACCATTATATTATTAATTCAATTTTACTCCCTTTCTCTCTCCTACTTTAACCCCTTTTTATTTGTTTATTTATCTTAACCCCTTTCTCTCTCCTACTTTACTCACACCATGCCCCACATAACTTGATTTTCCTTGGTATCTGTAGGAACAGTAAGTGAGAAGATCTTTAGAAAACGGAGGGAGTACGTGTAAAACAACTAACATATATTAAGTACTACTAACTATTATATACTACTAATTTTATCTTGTACGTGCAAAACAACAAACATATATTAAGTACTACTAACTACTCCCTCCGTTTTTTTTAGATGTAACATTGAACTTTTCACATTTGCCGAGGCACAACTTTGACCGATAATATCTCCAATTGTATAAAAGTAAAAATTATAAAATATATATTTGGAAAGTGTATACCGTGACGAATCAAACAAGATCCCACATGACTATATTTTTTCTTATGTATAAATAACAATTAGTGATCAAAGTGTATTTGATGAATAGTGCCCAAAGTCAATATGTTACATCTAAAAAAACGGAGGGAGTATTATATATTACTAATTTTTATCTTGTACGTGCAAAACAACTAACATATATTAAGGGCCTGTTCTCTTCGGCATAAAACAGCTGAAATGAACTGATCTGAACTGAACTGAACTGAAATGAATAGTGATATGTGAGAGTAAAAGTATTGTCAAGAGCTGAACTGAACTGGTTCGAACTGAACTGATCTGAATTGAACTGAACTGAAAATAAGCTGAGGAGAACATGCCCAAGTACTACTAACTAAGAAACAAAGCTTCTTCAATTTATTATACTTCTACAAATAAAATTCTAGTGTCTTCTACTACCTTTTTGTAACCCCACGTTTCTAAACCAACCACACACCCTTCAGGCCTTCTCTCTCCTCCTCCCTCACTTCCATCTTATTTAATTTCTTCTCGCTCACCATCTCCAAGCATCGTTATCATCATCATCAAGCTTGGTTTTTAATCCCCTCAAAAAACTAATCATCATCATCAACCTTTCTTTGTTATCATCTTCATCAAGATCTAATCATCTGATTTCATCTTTTTTGAAGGAAACCCCCTACCCAGTTCATTCTTTCTCTCCTCTCACTGTGTAATTTCACTACTTTTGAAGGAACTCACTATCCTGTTCATCAAACTACGCATTATACAATAACAAAATCAACCATTTCAAGTATTAAGCATGCGCAGCAGTAGATCTAATTCATCAAAAAGAAACTTTTGAAGGAACACAATTCATGAGAAATCCATTAGTCGTTTGATCCCACTTTTGAAGGAAGCAAACCAACTTCAGTTTTTTCTTGGGTCGATTTTATCTCAAAGAAAGGTAATTCGCAAATTAATTTAATTTTTGTTTTAATCCGAAAAGTATAAATCAATCCTTCCAAAATTTAATACGAAATAAAGTATAAATCTTTTTCAATTTTTTTCCCCTTGCCTAACATCTAAATTATGATTTCACAAACTTAAATTTGAAATTTTCTGTCAGAGTTTGATATTGGATTTTTTTTGAAATAACAAAAATCGTTACTTTTATCTTGTTTTCTGATTTAACATGAAAATAAATTAAAGTTAAATTGTATAAAAGCCCTTTTTTTTTTTCTGAAAATGGTGCTTAATTTCACTGTTTGTTTTTTTTGAAATAAAAAAAATCGTTACTTTTATCATGAAAATTATATCTTAACATGAAATAACAAAAGTCGTTGTTTTTTTTTTAATTAACGAAAATCGTTAATTTCATTGATTTAACATGAATTTTTTTTGAAATAACAAACAAACGTTACTTTTATCTTGGTGCTTAATTTCACTGTTTTTTTTTTTTTTGCGCAAAATAATCTATTTTTTTTTTGAAAATGGTTTTAGCAAATTAATGTAATTTTTTATCCGAAAATTGATTTTTGCAAAAGTCGTTGGCGAAAAGTTTTATTATCACCCTTGTTTCTGTTAGTCGACTACATAACAATTGCTATTGTTTTTTCAACTAATTTAAAATAAATTGCAAGATTCAAAGAATTGTGTACCTTTTTGGAAGTTTGCAAATCGTCGATGGACAAATGTGTGATATCCCCGTTGTAATTTTATGTTTTTTTTTACAGATTGTTATGCATATCGTGTATAAGTAAAGAATTTTGGGAGTTTTTGTGAACAATTGTAAGTAAATTTTGTGAATGTTTTTTATCTATTGAGACCGTACTATAAGTGACTAGCATTTTTTGCACGCGATGCGTGCTTGGATTTTTTTTGAAAACAAAAATTCAATTTTTTTCGACATATGTAAAAGTCAAAATTTGAACATTAGACATACAAAGTATAATTGTTTTTATTTACAAAATTTAATTGGTTTAGTCTCTGTCACTTAAATCTCTCACTAGTCTTTTTTTTTTTTTACTTTTCAAGGTCAAAATTCTATGAACAAAATAGAAATTTTATTGAATTTATCTCTGATGTCTAATATTATAATTTTTTAGTTGATTTTGAATTAAGTAGACTACTTCATATATTGTGAAGAAAGTGGACACTTGGATTTCAAGTCAAATTTTTGTGAGTATGTATCGACATTGTAGTGTATTGGTTGTAGTTTGTAAGTTAACCTTTTGGTTTTTGTAAAGTTTCATCATTTGAGTGATTTGTGTAATGTAAATTATACAATTCTATGATTTTAGTTGACTTGTGAGTGATTGTTATAATTTTATTTTCAGTATTTTTATTTGAATCTCCCTTTGGTTTGTAAGTGGATTTGTAATTTAGAAAGGAAAAGGGATAAAATAGTCTCTTCATTCGGGGACACCATAGCTCCCCTTTCCCTTATATAATAGAGATATGTTGTACTTTAATTCTTGAATGATATTTTACATAAACCTTTTTACCATGATAATTAATCACTATAATATAATAGAAAGACATAGGTCCAAATTTATGTAGGAGTTTTATTATATATAGGAAACACGTGAAAAAGTAAATAATTTTTTTTCCTCGTCTAACTTCTAAATTATAATTTCACTACAAATACACCTCAGTTTTTTTTCCTTGTCTAACTTCTAAATTTTGTTTGCACACATTGATATTTAAAAATTTCCATCATTTCAAATTTGGTCCTTTTCTAAATTTAAACACTTTTAGCTTCAATTATATTTGAAATAAAATTTTAATTTTTTCATACACAATTTGATATTGGAATTTTTTTTTAGAAAAACAAAAATCGTTACCTTTTGCAAATTAATTTAGTTTTTTTTTTTTTTCTGAAAATGGATTTTTGAAATTGTTTGCAAAAAGTTTGATATATTTTGTTTTTCAAAATTTATTTCTGAACATGGATTTTTTGCAAAAGTTTTGGGCAAAATTTAAATATTGGCATTTTTTTCTAGAAAAAAGTAAATTTGTTTTATATGAAAATGAATTAAATTTAAGTCTGATTGTATAAAAGCCCTTTTGAACTCATTGTTGTCATCTCCGTTTTTTTAATTACATAACAGTCAACTAATTTCCTATTGTTTATTTCAACTAATGTGAAATAATTTGGAAGTTCACAAATTATGCCGATGGATGAATGTGTGATATCACCGTCAAAATCTTATGTTTTTCTCAAACTTGTGTTTATAGGTAACTTTTGTGAGTATTTGTAAGTAAATTTTTGTAGTAAATGTTTTTTTTATGTATTGATGTTCTAGATTATTAGTTTTACTTTGTATGTTAATTTTAAGCTTTAATAAAGTTTTTTGATTATTTGAATGATTTGCAACATGATTTTCTTAATTGTATGAGTGATTTGTAAAGTTTATTCTTTTAAGTGATTTGTGAGTGATTTGTGAGTGAGTGTTGTAAATTAATTTTCGGTATTTTTTTTGAGTCTCGATTTTAATTTTGAGATTCCTTTTGTAATTTAGAAAGGGAAGGGGGGCAAAATAGTCATTTCAAAAGAGGACACCATAGCTCCCCCTTCCCTTATCATCATATATTATAATATTAAAGCAAGAAAACTTCTGTCCTATGTGGCAAGCTATTACCCTTCCTCTACTCTCCTTCACCCTCAATTTCCCAATGTCTCTTTCAATACGCCATGTGGCCAAATTTTCTGCCTCCTCTTTGCTTTGATTTATTGCCTTAATTGATGCCTAAAAAAATTCTGTATATTCGTCCTTGCTAATTAATTAATGCATAAATACTGTAATAAAATTCTTCCTTTTTCCATCCCTTAATTAGAGGAATTGTATCAAATCCATTTAAAACTTTCCCTAACTTCGAAGATTTATCCCTTTTCGGCTATCAAAGATTAATTCTTCACCTTTCTTCAAAAAAGTAAAAATAAAAAAGACCAAAGCAGTAGAACATCAACGACAATTCATCAGTGCAGTGAGATGATGGTGGTCCGACAATCGGAGAGCCGAGAAACGCCACCGGCAGAAGCAACAACTTCTTTTTATTTGTTGTAATCAGCAGATCAATCAATCCTTGGAGTATATAGTTGAGAAATCAAAAAAAAAAATCTTTCATTATAATGATGAATTTGCAATCATCATCTTCAACCCAAAACCATCACGTTTGTAGTAGTTGATGTCTTCGAAATTTTTTCACCATTATTGCAAAAAATATCTTGATTTATTTCTTGAAATCTCCATGATATTTTTTAAAAGGATAAATAAGAATGAGATAGAAAGATTTTGGATTATTGGGAGTTTGGGTTAGTTAGGTTAAAGAGTTCTATAGATGTTGAAGAGGAAAGTGAGGAGGTTTTCTTATTCTATAGATAAAAAGATGTTGAAGATGTCGTATGGATTAATACTATTAAGTCATAATTTTCTTATTGTAACATTTTTTTTTTAAATTACGACTTAATATTTGACCCCCACGACTTAATATCAACAACATTTTATCTACTATATAATTATTTAATATAAATACTTTTCGATAAATTTAAAATTTGAAAATATAAAATATTTATTTAAATACTTTTTGATACATTTCATATAAATTTAAAATTTTATAATACGTTCCTTAGAATATAAATACTTTTCAATATTCTATATATTTCGTATAATTATAGAGATTGGCAGAAATTGTAGATAAATTAGGAGAGAAATAAGGAGATAATTTGGGTAACATGAGTGAACTCATAATAATAATTTTGAAGTCATGATAGAATAACGTATAATCAAGCGAGTGTAATTAAATGTGTACATTCTATAATTATTTTAACATATTTATCATATTTTCATAAATAATGTATAACAATATTTTGAAATCAGGAGCAAAATTGACAATAAATTAGCCTTAATCAATCCTTGGAGTATATAATTGAGAAATTAAAAAAAAAGATCTTTCATTATAATGATGAATTTGCAATCATAATCTTCAACCCAAAAGCATCACGTCTGCAGTACCTGATGTCTTCTAATTTTTTTTACCATTATTGCAATAAATATCTTGATTTATTTCTTGAAATCTCCATGATAATTTTTAAAAGGATAAATAAGAATGAGATAAATAAGAATTAAAAAACTATTGTTGGCTTAATGTATTCTAAAATCGTTTGTAGGAAGAAATTAATGAATTAAGGTTAATGATGGGCCATTGGAGTCACTTGGGGTAGTCTTTGGGAGGCGAAAAGTAGAGTGGGAAACCTGTATAATACTCATTCCGATCCGTCTGATGGAATGGGGAATAAGGTATGACATAATACATTATCGAAATTGTGGTAATTCAGGTAGCAACGGGAAGGTATTTAGGCGAAAAGTAAAGCGGGGAAACCCCGTAATCGTATGATACTTATTCTGTCAGATGGAATGGGGAATAAGGTATGATATAATATATCATCGAAATTGTGGTCATTTCAGGTAGCAATGGGGAATAAGGTATTTATACACCGTATGGTACTCATTCCGTTAGATGGAATAAAATTTCATATGAGGTTTTGAAAAAGGCTTTTTTTTGTTGGCTGTGTGTTAAAATTCAAGGACAATCTTTATCGCATAATAGATTTGTATCTCCCGAGACCAATTATTAGTCATGGCCAATTTAATGTTGCCATTTCACAGTCACGAGTAAAAATTGTTTAATACTACTAATTTATGAGAAAGAACATGGGAATTCTAATACTTTAAGGCCATTTCAAGGAAAAAAAATGAAGACAGTAATGTGGAGAGGGTTTCTGAGACAATTGACCTCCTCACTAGAATTGGGATGAAGACAAAGTTCGTGTAAATCTCTTTCTTTTGTGGCGGTTGAGATCCTTAATTTACCTATGCCATCTCAACCTTAAATGATGGCTTTGTGTGGAGCTACACCAAAATTGGTAAGTATTTTATTAAATTAGACCATCACTCTATTAATTTATTTTAAGAATTCCCATGCAGATGTTGTTGGCGGTTTTAATTTATCCGGAGTGTGGAAGAAAATTTGGAATTCCAATGTTCCTCCAAAGGTGTTATTGGCTTTTGCTTATGATGATGTAGTTGCTTTTGACTATGTTATACTTCCTCCGTTGTTTTTCTACTGTAAAAATTGAGTTTCACACTTGCCAATGCACACTTTGACTATTAACGTCTTTAATTACTTTTTAGTAAAAATTACACAAATTTTGAAACACTTGAAAGCATATATATCGAGACGAATCTAACAAGATCTCACATGACTATTTTTTTTCTTACATAAAAACCACAATAAATAATAAAAGGGTGGTGAATGAATAGTGTAAAAATCTCATTGTTGCAATAGAAAAAGAAAGGAGGAAGTAGCTTCTTAATAAAATCTGTTTTGCCCTAAAAAAAGTCTTCCAAAATATATGAGTATCATGTATCTGCTAAACAACTTTAAAATGTATATAAAGGTGTATTTCTCTTAAACACAAAGTTTCTTTTAGCAAGTAGACGTAATATATAAACATTCTTATTATACTAAAAAGTTCCCGTGCATTATGCACGGGTCCAAAACCTAGTATAATAGAGATTTGTGAATTAATTTTGTGAGTTTTTAGAACAATGGTTTGTAAGTTAATTTTTAGTTTTTTTTGTAAAGTTAAGTGATTTGTGTGATTTCTTCAACGTGATTTTCTCAATTTGTTTGCTGATATAAGTGACTTGTGAGTGATATAAGTGATTTGCGTAATATTTGTAAAGTTTCCTGATAATATTTGTGACTGAATGATTTTCTCAATGTCTAATTTCCGTGACTTTGTTTGAAGTAATAGAGATTTGTAATTTGGAAAGGGGAAGGGAGGCAAAATAGTCAGTTCAAAAAAGGATACCATAGGTCCCCCTTCCCTTATGTAATAGAGATACTGATTTTTGATAGTTGTTGAAATCTATTGATTTCATGATTTCATCCCATTCTCTAGTTCACGTGTGCGTCAACCTGTGTGAATAAAGATTTGAATTTGTCAAATTATATGATAGTTAAGAGTACTATTTTCACTCATCAATCTCCTATTTATGTTTTGATTTATTGATGTTTGGTACTCACCGTGTGGCGCTTCCAGCTATGCGTGCTTGCTGGCTGTAGCTAGCTGGTGCGTTTTTTTTTTTACTTATTTCAAAGCTGCAAATGATGCGGTTGTTCAGAAAAACCGAGGCATATGTACTCACAAATGCTGAGGTTTTTCTCAACCGAAGCATTTGACCTTCTTTTGCCAGTTAAAAAGCTCAAATGCACCGGTTTTAGACACAACCGTAGCATTTGATATATGCTCAAATGTTCGTATGACGTCTGCTACGGTCTACGGGTCAAATACGGAGCATTTGTATGATTTTTAACCGGAGCATTTGATGTTTTTTCACTAGTGTGTCTAGATAAATCTAGTATGTTAAATTGTCTTTTCACCAAATCTCCCATTTTTTACTACAAACATGTAAATATTTGAAATTAGTAAATGATAATAAATCATACATATTATCTCCCCTTGATTTATATCATTATAATAATATATAAAAAAAAGAAAAAATACGAAAATAGCGTGCAACATTTATGAAGCCAAATAAATATGAGAAAATGCCAAAAAAAATGAGTGAAAAAATAAATAAATTACTAAATGCACTTAAAGATAAAAAAATGATTTTCATGTGCATTTTTCGGAAGAGATAAATTTTTTTTTGTCTCCTACTTGTGTATTAGGAGATATATCTTTAATGCCATGATAAAGAAAAAAAATGGACTACAAGGAATAAGTAGAGCCTTATTTTATCAAAATCCTCCTCAAAAGAAGAAGATGAGGGTGGAGGACGATTGTCATCGACGTGGAACATGATCGCCGAAAGATTGGGAAAGAAAAAAAAATTGCGAGTTCAGATAGAAGTTGGAAGAAGATAAGGAATGGATGGTAAAAATGGATATGGGTAATTCACTTTTATAGAGGGTTAACTGTGCAGTTCGCCTATAGTTAAAAAATATACAATATTGGCAAACATATATTAGAGCAATATATATGTACTAAGTTGGTCAACTATTATGCATGTTGGTAAAATGATGATATAATATATGTAACTACAAGTGAGGTAAAAAAAGGAGATAGTAATATATAATGGTGCTCTCAATGCTTGTTTCCTGCATACATAGAACATCATTTTACATATAAGAGCTAATAATTTAATCACTTCACTAGGCCGTCCATATAAGCGAAAATTAGCTGTATATATAGGTAATTCAAGAGCAAAAAAATAACGTAAAATAAGATGTCCTTGTTATCCATGAAGGTGATGTTATTCACACTAGTGGGAAAAACCTGATATATATGAAACAAGTTAACTGACCCAATCATTTATCTTACCACATTAGTTAAAATTAATTGATTCGGTATTTTACTAAATTGGATCAGTTAGTTCGAGTTTTGATAGCCGAAATAAGCGTGGCCCAAATGAAAGTAATGCTCACAATCCACTTGATTGATTTTTTTAGCACACAAAACCCTAATCATTCTTTCCCTTTCTCATCCACAAAACCCTATCCCTTAAAGCAAGTACATTAATCGGTCTGATTCTTGCATCTTTTTTTCGAGTTAAGATACCCAACCCATAGAATGAAATATCATATTTAATACCTTTTTCAGATTGATGGGACAAACATATCGAGTATTATGGGACATAACTTTTAAAATAATCTCTATTATATAAGTCAAGAAATGAGGTGTGGTGTCCCCCTGACTATAATACCCTCTAATAAATTCAAGCAACTTTTTTTTCAAAAAAATTTTAAAAATTGAGAATTAATGCAACTTGCCATATGAAATAAGTTAAAAATGGAATATGCAATTAATATTAATAACTTGACAAAATAGAATAACGCAATCGATTTACGAAATTAATTAGATACTTTTATCAAAAAAGTTAGCGATATATCCTGAAAACATAATATTTCGTATTTACAAAATTCAAACATTATGGTTCATTAACATTTACAATCGTTAAAGAACTATAGTAAAGCCATTGACAAGGAATTATTAAATCGTCGACTAAATTTTTCGGTGACGGCATGGAAAAGATAAAAATCGGTCACCTTCAATTTTAAAAGATAATAACATCTACAAAAGTACCTCTTTAATTTACATCACTACCAAAATAAATTTAGATTAAAAAAAATATGTCCATTCGTACACAAGGTTGTTGACGCATGCATCGCGTGCATACACGACTATTTGAATGTAATGTTGGGTCTCCTCAATAATCGTGGGATATATTGTGGGATGTAAGTTATCATATCTTTAGATGAAATTCTTAAATATATGTCGTAATTTTTTTTCTCCCCATAAAAACTAAAAAAATATTGTAAATCAGTGGTTAGTATGTTTGTATTTGAAATAAGAGTTTGCGTGTTCAGTCTTCACACATATATTTTTGGAAAAATTGAGCTCAACACCCTGAACTATAGGGCGGGTGCTCCAAACAGCCAAAACACCCCAAAGTACAGATCTAGGTGTAGTTCGTACCATAAATGAGGTCGATGCCCATAATGCTCACCACATCATCTCCCCTTTCTTATTTTCTTCTTTTTAACACTATTTTTTTTTACTTAAACATAAAAAAGACGCATGCCGACATTCATTTTCTCCTACCTTAATTGATGAATAAGACTTTCTTCCCAAATTCCCTCTTACTTCCCAAATTTCCTCTTTCTTCCCAAATGTATCCTAAATTCTTAAAGAGTGAAATCCGCATAACAATAATGAGCTCATCTTCATCATCAAATTTCAAGAAGAATTCAGATACCAGTTTAGGTAATGGTACGGTATATTGTCGACGTCGATTGCCTGCATTAGTCCAAACTAATTGGAAGTTCAACCACAATCAAGAAAAATGCTTTTATGACTGCCCAATATCTAGCGCCCGACTTATAGCGGGTGAGAATTTCGATCACCGACCTCATTTATGGTATGGACTGCACCCATGTCCATACTTTGGGGTGCTCTGGCTATGAATCGTAGTTGGAGTTGTTTGGTGCACCCGCACGCACTATAGTTAAGGGTGTTGAGACTAGTTTTACCTATATTTTTTATTGATTACTTTGTATCATTTGCTTGAGAGTGAGAGGTATATGTGGCAGTATATCATTTGTTTGCTTTAAGTTTGAGACATATATATAGATCTCTCTTCACCAGCAGATGATTCAGTTTGATGAACCGTTTGTTTTCTCGAACATTCATAAATTTGTTCATCCATGAACATGTAATTTATCCATAATTATTCAAAATGAAATAAAGTTAATGTTTGGTTCATTATTAAAAGACAAAATTTGCCTTAATACCACCAATTATGGAGAGGGTGTATCCAATACCACCAACTTTGACTAGTAGCCAAAACACCTCATACTATTGGCATGGTTGCAACGAGTGTTATAAATGAAGTCGCAGCTAACTTTTTCTTAATGATGGCAAAGTATCCATGTTAATTTTTTCCCATTTTACCCTTTTCTTTCATTTATGCTATTTTTCATTGATTAGAAGTCTAAATCACGTGAACATGTATCGAAAAAAGTTAGGTTTGACATCATTTATGACACTCGCTGCACCCATGTCAATAGTTTGTGGTGTTCTGGCTACTAGTCAAAGTTGGTAACGTTAGGTGCACCAGCGCCATTGTTTATGGTGTTAAGACTAATTTTACCTTATTAAAAATGTTCTCACTATGTAATTTCCCTCTCTGCCAACTTGCAAGGTGACTTCATCTCACCTAAAAAAAATATTAGTATTTGAGATGATCTTTATGTATTCCACATGACGAATTTTATAATTCAACCTTTTTAGTCATCATGACGAACTCTGAAACTTTTATACATAGTTTTATTTTCAGATTCGTAAGTTGAAATACTTGCAAGGATGGGAAAAATTGGGAATACCTCTTGCTAGATGCAAAAACTGAAGGACCTATAAGATCAAAAGTGATGTCAATATTACCACTAAACTATTACCTGCTAATTAAACGTGTGAAGTTTCCTTAGTGTGTGAAATTAGGTAAGCTTGTTTGAGGTATTTGAGAAAGTTTGCTGGACATTGAACACCAGAGCCCCAGCATATCTTGTCTACTATACATCCAAATTCAAGGTAAACTTTTTCCGTGTTTACTCATCTTGCAGAATTTATGCTCATTTCAAAGAACAAATAAATGCTTATTTCTAGGTACCCTTAAATGCATGTAAGAATTATGGAAAGTTCTGACATGAGCTTGAAGATCTTGAAATTATTCCCGCATAATATAGGAGTTGGAATCTTGGAAACACTAGAAGCTTAATCGAACACTCCTAATTAAACATTTGACATTATTACAAAAGAAGAAAAGACCAAGACTATTTCATCATTGTGAAAATAAACAGATGCTAAATGCAGAATTCTACAAAAATAGAAAAATAAATCCCCAGATTTTCCACCTATTCTACTCTAGTCACACATTCACACTGGATTAGATCAGATCCGACCAGATCATACTAGAAGAAGTTATTAAATTTCAAAAAAAAAAAAAAAATTACTCAGAAGAAGTTATTAAACCTGTTGAGCCAAACCTTGGAGTTCCTTAACTAAATTTGCAACATATCTAGATTCAATCTCTTCATTCAGGAAAAAATTTCTCCATTTGATATGATTCTCTCTAATAGATTTACATAGTTCATTTTCAGTATCCAACATAACTATCTTTATTGCTTCCAAAATATCTTGTTTCCCAAAAAACCCATCTTCATCTCTTCTATTAACCTCCACCCCAACCTTCAGATCTCCACTAAACAGCTTGGAATTCAGAAACTGATCACCCTTTTGTGGCACAAATGCTAATTGACAATCGTTCACAATACCCTCTATCACAGAGCTAAACCCTGAATGATTAAGATAGCACCCTACACTTTTGTGTGCTAAAATGTGCTGTTGTTGCACCCATCCTGTATGCACAACTCCTCTATCTTTGATTCTCTCCCTAAAATTTTCTGGCAATGAGTCTTCTAACTTATTTGTTGCATCAATGCTCCGTGTTCCGAAATTCAAAACCAAAAAAAAGGGCAAACCAGTGAGCTCTAACCCAAGTGTAAGCTCCTTAATCTGATCATCATTCAAGTATGTTTCACTTCCAAAATTGCAAAATATGACTGATTTTTCAGGGAATTTACCTAACCAACTTTCCCATTTTTTATCTAGTGCACCAGTAGGTGGTAAAGGAACAGCTGGGCCAGCTGAAAACAGGGGTTTTTCTAACCGAGTTTTTAAGTAATTTAAGTATGGACCTTCTACTTCAGTGCAAGACTTATAGATTGTAGCATCACAGGTATTTATAAAACCCATTATTCTTTCGAAAGCGGGTGGTCCTCCATTGAAACTCTTGTAAAGGTACAGGAAATCTCGAGCTTGGAAAGTTTTCATGGCGGTAATTGAGGTTTCAGGGTACTCTTGAGGAGGCTTCATTAAATCCTCGAGCGCGGGTGGTATGTTAGGATCGATCATTCTTGAAGGGATAGTAAGATATGAATTAGCAACAGCAGAAAATACACTGAAATTAACTGCTTTTACGCTGAGTTCAGAAGCTAATGAAGGCAGCCAGTAGTGTGCAAAATCAAAGAGAATGATATGTGGTTTGAGTTGAGATAACAGAGTTTTAACTTGAGGTTGCATTTGATCAAGTGCAACTTTGAGGAGCTCAGCAGTTTGAGATGTTAAGTCTGAGCTGCTGTCAAAGTTAGGGGAGAGTCCTACAATTGGAGGGATAGTAAGGGAGATGAGTTGATTGGAAGCAGATAGATTAAGGGAAGATTCGATTCGCCGGATGTTTCCAGGTATTGAGAAGAAAGAGATTTGGATGTTATGGGAGGAGAGCTTATTAGAAAGTTGGATAAATGGGTTTATATGACCATATGCAAACCATGGAAACATAGCAATATGAAGCTTGGTTGACTCTTTGCTTGAATCTTCTTCCATATCTTTAACTTTGTGTTTTTTGTGTTTTGGGAATTGGGAGTGGTTATGGTTTTATGTTTTGTATCACCGTCGTATATATATATGAGGAGAAATTGCTAGTTTCTAATGGCTAGGAACAATTTTGGTAGTAGAGTTTTACATGTCTATTTTTCTTTAATGGCTAGGAACAATTTTGGTAGTAGAGTTTTACATGTCTATTTTTTTTTAAATACAATGAATATCTCTTGTAAGTGGGTGGGAGACTCGGCATTCATTCCATTTTATAAGAGGCAATAATCAAACTTGTGTCACAAGCATTGTTGTTAAAATCCCGATCCAGATCTTACGATTCTACGATTTTACGATCCTGGAGGACCTCACCGATCCCGATCCTACGTAGAATCTTAATTTTGTAGGATCTTTCGATCCTTCCCAACAAAAAAAAAATCACATGGTAGGATCTTAACACGATTCTACGATCCTACGACTCTACGATCCGATCCTACCGTATAAAAATCATAAAGTAATTTCACATATTATATTTCTCCTATTAGATTTTAGTCGCATGTTACTTCAATCTTATACTATTGAAAAACTATCATCATTTGCTAATTAAAAAGTTCATTATTAATATGTGTAAATTTTTAACATGATGTTCTCACCATATTTAAGTGTAATTATCTCTACTTCACCGAATCGTAGGATCTTACGATCCTACGATTCGATCCCACCGATTCGATTCTACCAACCCCTACGATCCAAAGTAGGATCCCGATCCTAATAACATTGGTCACAAGGATTTAAAAAGGGCTTCCAACTAATTATGCTAACTTTAATTATTTTTTACAATGTATATTTAACAATGTTATGTTCCGAATTGTTAGGTACCAAAATAACACCGATGATTACTATAATTTGCATGTAATTGGGGGGAAGAAAAATTTTATAATCCATCAAGATTAACATCTCATAGTCTTCTCGTGAGTTATGGTTGATGCTGAGATTGTGGAAATGTTAGGTATAACTTAGAAGTGTATTGGTACTTGGTAGGTTAGGTTTGTGTCTTCTATCTTGCCAATTGCTATATTGCATCCGTAATCAAGCAAGGCTTGGCCTAGTAGTAAATGTTTGGTCTTATGACTTTAATGTCATGGGATTATGTTCTAAGAAGGGCTATTTGAGGTGAGGTTTCCCTTACCACCCTCTCCCTCCAAGGAGTCTCACCTGCAAACCTGGCTGGTTATACTTGTGCGAGGTGTCAGTTTAATCGTGTTCTTCATCTTACCAACTTAAAAACAATATCGGTTCCGTAATACTTCCTCTGTTTATAATCTCATTTAAAAATACTAACAATGTGTGACTGTTGGAAATTGAAAACATGACCTTTAAAATAAAATGTGAGAGTTTAACAATCAATCCACTACAATTTCAATATTTAATGTTCCAAAGTAAACATAATAAAATCTTATCACTAGGGGAAAAAAAAGGAAGGGTTGCGTATTCTTCATAACGCAACCCTTCAGAGAGAAGGGATGCGTTTGACAAAAAAATGCATCCCTTCTTACAGTTAGAAGGGATGCGTTTGTTGGAAAAGCGCAGCCCTTCAGGGAGAAGGGTTGCGCTTGTCTAAAAAACGCAGCCCTTCTCCCTGTAAGAAGAGCTGTATTTTTTAGACAAGCACAACCCTTCCTGGTATTTTTTTTTATTCTAAAATTGCGCACATACACAGTAGTACGCACAATTCTTCCTTTCCCTCTCTTAGAAAAATTTAACGCACCAAAAAGCTCGAGAAAAGCCCTAATTTAACGCACCACCACCACCTTGCGCACCACATTGAACCACCACTGCTGCATTACCACCACTGCTGCACCACCACTGCTGCCCACCACCTTAATTCGAGTGGGTTTACGCACCACTGCTGCCCACCACTGCTCCACCACCACCTTGCGCCTGAAAAACATAGACAAGTCTTTTGGTCTCTAACACTTTTATTAAGTTAATAATATTCTTTTACCCAAATTTTATTGAAATTGTTACTTTTATCCTCAATTCGTTGGATGTTTTTAAAACAACTTATTGTACCATAACGTTTATTTTTCAAGTTCACACTAATAGAATATTACGAAAAAAACTAATAAAATCAATTATGAAATTTGTGAATAATACTAACATAATTGATAATTGTAACTGACTGGAGGTATAAAAGAATATTACCCCAATGAGTGTAACTAACATAATTGATAATTGTAACTAACATAATTGATAAATAGAATATTAACCCAATGAATGTCAGCCACAACTTCAACTTTAAATGGCATATAAAGACTAACACATATAGAATGGAAGATGGAAAAGTAAAAAAAAGATGATAATGTCGTTATCATAAATACAATTAATTAAATATAAAACTAACCTCTACTAATAATCGAAAATATTGTTTAAGAGTAAATTATACCTCTTCATCCATCATGACCATGTCAAGTCTTATCAAACTTTCTCCTTTTTTTATGATCCGTGACCTCAAATAGTCTAGAAACACAAACCTTGATTTTCTAATTAGTTTAGTAGAATCAAGTTCACGGAGAAAAGAATAAAATATGACATATAGATATATGTGAAAAGAAAAACCCATGAATAATTATCTATACATTAAATATTCTATGAATAAAATAATTAGTGAATTTCATAATACTTTGCAATGTCGTTGACAAAATTTCATTTGATTCATGTAATGCAACCATTGTATGCTATAGGTTCAAAATTATAAATATGTATTTTTTATCTTTATATAACTCAATTTTTAAAAGTATGATTTTCAAAGATATAATTGATATTATCCACATATAATACGCTATTTTTATAGTTATTTTTACATGTAATTAAAATAAAGAATAAATAATATGTTATTTTTCATCCAAATAAATAATTTTCATGAGTTGTAAAACTATATTGTATATGAAACTTATTTCGAAACTATTATTTCGAGCACTCTCCAATGGTAAAAAAAATTATAATATTGCGAATTTGTAAAAAAAAAGTTATATTCAATTTAGGTTCTTTATCTAAAATCAGAATGTAATGTTTACTTATCCAAAATACCTTATATGTATTTATATCTATAGTGAACACTATTATTTATTTTAAAAAATTAATAACTAAAAATAATAACATGACATGCTTAGATGGAGCTCTATATATAATATTCTAAGGTTGTTGTTTTTAAAATCAAACTCTAATTTTTTATCATCTAAAATTCTAATATATATGTAACTTTATTGCTATAGATTTTAGTTTTTGTTGTAAGAATAATTTTTTTTGCAATAGTAAACTGTTTAGGTTCAGTGGAGCAATTAAGGTTGAGGTTTCGAAAGATAATATGTCTAGTTTTATAAATGGGACCTATTATAAAATGCTATAATCACATGTTGTACACTATACTTATAGCTTAATTATTATTATATTTATCAAAAACAAAGACTAAAAATGTCTTACCATTCATCTCATTAAATATATTTCCACGAGTTGTAAACCTATATTGTAGATGGTTCTCATTTTGAAGCATATTTCAAACATTCTCCAATTGTAAAAAATTATAATATTTTTATTAGGTAGAAAAAGTTATATTCAATTTACATAATATAATAATTTAAGTTGTTCATTCAAAACTAAACGTAAATTTCTCCCTATTCAAAACTCCTTTTATATATTTAAATATGTGTAGAACTATATTTTTTTATTATATTTAAAATTAAAATTAATGAAATGACAATCGTACGTGGTACTCTCCATTTATAAGTTGTAGAACTATATTTTATATAGATCTTATTCCGAAGCATCTTTCGAGCACTATTCAATGGTACAAAAATTATAATGTTCCGAATTACGTAGCAAAAGTTATACACAAATTATATAATATAATAATTTAAGTTGTTCATTCAACACGCAATTCTATTTCGCTTATCCAAAGCTCCTTATATGTATTTAAATCTACTTAGAACTCTATTTTGTATAAAAAAATAATATTAAAATTGATGACATGGCAATCCTACGTGGCACGCTCTATTCCTAAGTTGTAGAATTATATTGCATATGGATCTTATTTCGAAGCATATTTCGAAGCATATTTCGAGCACTATCTAATGGTACAAAAATTATAATATTCCAAATTGCGTAGCAAAACTTATACACAAATTACATAATATAATAATTTAAGTTGTTCATTCAACACGAAACTCTAACTTTCACTTATCCAAAACTCGTTATATGTATTTAAATATATGAGAAACTCTATTTTTGTAAAAAAAGAAAAATAAAATTGATGATATGACAATTCTATGTGGCGTGCTCTATGCTCCCAAAAAGTTCCTCCCTTTTATATATATTGATTTATAATTGTAGGAATGCGTTAAATATCTACGTTATGAAAAAAAAGTTAATAACTTTTCAAAAAATAATTATTATATTTATTAATGGGCGCTAAAAAATTATACCTCATTTATGTCATTTATTTGTATGCATCTCGTATTGATTTATTTTTGATGGGTTCTCTTACTCAAATTTGAACGAGCCTTAGAAAAATAATATCTCTATTATATAAGTCAAGGGGAGAGCTATGATGTCCCCTTTAAAAAGTTTTTTTTGTCCTTAACTAAATATATAATTTGATATTCAAATCTTCTACAATATATCCTTCTCTAATTTAAAGATGGGGTGGAAATTTTAATGATTAATTAAACTAGATAAGCATTAATTGACTATAAGACCTTATATAAAAAATGTTTATTATAATTTCTAACCACTTTACATTAGTTTGTACAACAATAATTATAAATAACACTTCTAAAATATATTTAGATGAAATTTAATTAAGAACAGACTTAAATAATAATCGACGCACGTATCGCGTGCATGTAAGGCTAGTAAAGTATATGTGATGAGGAATTGAGTATTGTGTCAAGAATATATATGTGTCTCGTAATAGGCGGTAGCTAATCAATATAAAGGTGATATCCGTGATGATGATAAATGATAAATGATAATTGTGAGATGACGTAGCTTATATTATAGGGAGTATTAGAGTATTGTACGTGAGGCAGTGGGGAATTTATGAGATGATGAAGAAATCAGGTTGTAGCCTATGGTTTATTATTGTCACGCGTGAGAGTTTAGATGAGGAGTTGAATTATGTGGCGGTGGAATCAAGTGGTAGACATAGGAGATATGGAAAGTGGCGAGTTGGTGGTGTGAATAGGGGTGGGTAGAATTGGACCGGATCGAAACTTGGAATGTAATCGGATCTGAAAATTTATATTTAGTCTTCGATCTATAAAAGTTTGTAATTTTCGGTTCGGTTCGGTTTATATCTGAAATTTTCCGATCGGATGTGCCAAAATTTCTACCTTTTTTGTAAAAGAAAGTTTAAAAACGGTTTAGAAAAAAGTTTATAAGTTAATCAGAAAGATATTTTTTTTTTTTTTGGTACCGGAAAGAAAAACTAGGAACAGGCCCCTAATCGGGAGGCCAGCCTAAAACATCCTTACGGATGACAATAGAGAAATCAGAATAGAAAGGCGGAAAATTGTATCTGAGATTCTGAGCCGCCTGTCCTTGATGAGCCATGAAATCAGCAGCCCTATTAGCTTCCCTGAAACAGTGACAAAAAGCAACACTATTAAACTTACTCAGCTCCTTCCAAACATCCTGCAATAAATTATTAATAAACCAGGGGGGTTTCCAAATCTTCTGCGCCGCTTTGATGACCGAGAGATTATCTCCTTCAATAATGATTCTCGGGAGGTTACAAAAACAAGCAGCCTTGATAGCTTCCCAAAGCCCAAAAGCTTCTGCTTGAATAATAGACCAATCAGAAGGTAGGGAATTACACCCCGCAAGAAGAGCCTCCCCCGCATGATTCCGAATTACAAAACCAAAGGAGGTTCTCCCATCACTATACTTGGAACATCAAAATTAACTTTAAAAACACCCTCAGGAGGGGGAACCCAAGGCGCACACCTCCTGGACAAAGAGTTAAGCCCCAAGAGTTTGGGATCAGAACGAGTCTGAATCCTAGCAGAATTGTCACCACAACCATGCCACTCAGCCAGGAACTTATGAATAAGAATACAAATCTGACGAACGTTAAAAGCTTCTTGAGAGAAAATGACTTTATTCCGGGTAAACCAGACAAACCACCAGACAACAGCTAATTGACAAGTTTTCGGAATTCCCAACGCATCAACACAACATTGCAAATTTGCTCTAAAAGAGCCTAAAATAGCAGAAGACGGAATTTGAGGCCAACCATAATCAGCCTCAAGTTGGTGCAGAATATCAATAGTGAACCGGCATTGGAAAAAGAGATGCGAAGCAGTTTCCAGCGAACAACCACAGAATTCACACTGTTGAGGGGTGAAGACATGAACTTGCTCTAGTCTAGCCCTAGTACGAAGGCCATCATTGCAAGCCTTCCACAAAAATTTTTTTATCTTGGGGGATAAATTAGCCTTCCACAACCAAAGGTACTCGACTGACGGATTCAACCCAATTTTCTGATTAATAAGCAACTGAGCCCCAGATTTAACCGAATAATTCCCATCAGGGGAGAGAGCCCAGAAAACCTCATCATCAACATCATTTTTAGGAAGAAAAATCTTGGAAATTTTAAGACAGATATCCCAAGGAAGAAAAGAGCTTCACAGTGGGATATTCCACTCTTTATCCTCCGTAATAAACTCAACTACCCTCGCCAGATTGTTCATGCTTGGGAGCTGAATAATATGACTCAAGGGATGGGGGAAGACCCAGTTATCATGCCAAAAATTAATTTTATACCCATTACCCACTTGCCACCGGAGACCCGATTTAAAAACCGAGCGCAAGGACATGAGTCTTTTCCATTGCCACGAAGCAATAGGAGACACTTTGCAAGACAAAAAATTCTTATTCTTACAATATTTTTTCTTAGCCAACACAACCCAAAGATTAGTATCATCTTTAAGAAGCTTCCAAAGAAGTTTCATTTGATTAGCCAAGTTGTTAACGTCCGCTTTTCTAAACCCCAAACCGCCAAATTTTTTCGGTAAACAGATACGATCCCACCCGATCAAATTTGGGGCCTTGGAGGTGGAATCTTTATTCCAAAAAAAATTACGATAATTCCTATCTAACTTAGATAGAATAGACTGGGGGAGTAGAAAGCTTTGCATTTGATAATTAGCTTTTGAGGCCAAGTTTGCTTAGAGGAGAACAGCACGGCCTGCCTGGGAGAGAGAGTTGGCTTTCCATTTCGGGAGTTGAGCCTGAACTTTATGGACAATTGGCATAAAAGTTTCCTTCGTCACACGACTGTCAATAATAGGACAGCCCAGATAGTTCTCCAAGGAATGCGAGTAGGTCATTCCAAGGATCCCTTGGAACTCCTCCCGCTCATCCAGAGAAACATTGCTCGTGCATTTAAAAGCCGATTTATTATAATTAACCAGCTGGCCAGACATACCACAATACTTGTCTAGGATGGCCCTAATAGCCCTGCAACTGGCCACATTGGCCTTAGCAAAAATCATTGTGTCATCAGCGAAGGTTAAAAAAGGGACTTTAACCCCTGATTTACCCACAGAGACACCCACCAGTTTCCCATTATTAGCACTATTAAAATGCAGTTGTCTAGCAAGTAATTCTGCACTTAAGATAAATAAATAAGGGGACAGCGGATCGCCTTGACGGATCCCACGGGAGGGAAAGAATCTATCACCAGGAACACCATTAGCTAAAACCGAGAAAGAGACAGAAGACAGACAAACTCTGATCCAGTTAATCCAGAGTTGACTAAATCCCAAATGTTCTAACATAGCAAAAATAAACCCCCACTCCAATCGATCATACGCTTTCTCCATATCCAATTTGATTGCAATCCATCCTTCCTTACCAGATTTTTTCCGAAAAGAATGAAAAACTTCATGAGCTATTAATATATTATCCTGAATAAGCCGCTCGGGGACAAAAGCTCCTTGGAGAGGGTGGATTATCCTACCAAGAACAACTTTTAAACGATTAGCAAGGATTTTGGCTATTACCTTATAAAGAGTGGAACATAAGCTTATAGGGCGGAAATGCGAAGTTTCCTCCGGATTCTCAACTTTAGGAATAAGGGCCAAAAATGTATGGTTAATCTCCGATAGCAAATGACCAGAATGAAAAAAGGCTTTAATAGCCCTAATAACAGACGGACCCACAAGAGTCCAATATTTTTGAAAGAAAAAAGGAGGGAAACCATCAGGGCCCGGAGCTTTATCAGGGGCTAGGTCAAACATTGCACTTTTAATTTCCTCATCTGATACCAGTCCTGTAAGAAGATTATTATCTTCCTCTGTAATTATGGGGGTAATAAGAGTAAAATCCGCGGGATTATCAAACTGGCATTGTGTATTAGAAGTAAATCTATCCTTAAAAGCTTGCGTAAGAAGGCAAGAAATCGCATCAGGGTTTGTTACCAACAAGCCGGAAGCATCTCTAATAGACTTTATTTGATTACGATTTCGTCTAATAGCCGCAAAAGCATGATAATACTTAGTATTTTGATCCCCTAAGGATAAATGTTGCCCCCTATACTTTTGCTTCCAGAAAGAATGTTGGTAAGAGTATAACCTTTGTTTTTTATCTAATAACCGTTGCTGCTTTTTTTGAAGGGAAACATTACTCGCATCAGCACATAATCGTACCTGCAGTAGGCCTAACTCTTTATCCACTTTCCTTTGTTGCGTAAATATGTTGCCAAATCGAGTTTTATTCCAAATTTTAATGTTAGTTTTGAGCTGTTTACATTTTTGGACTAAGCAAAACATATATGAACCTTGAAATCTAGAACACCAAGTTTTCTTTATGAGAGTGTCAAAATCCTGTCTTTGGCACCACATTTTTTCAAATCGGAATGGAGCCGTTTTATAAACAATAGATGATCCCAAAGAAAGAGAGATTGGACAGTGATCCGAGGATGAGAATATATGATTTGTAACCTGTGCATTAGGGAATAATGACAGCCAATCACTACTGGCATAACCATGATCCAATTTTTCATAGATGTTGTCCAAACCATGGATTTTCTTCCTCCATGTAAAAACAGACCCACAAGAGGGAATTTCCTTACAAGGGACTAAGGAGGTGAAGTTTAGAAGACGTTCAAATCGATTATGAGAAGGGATCGTACCTCCTTGTTTATCACTTGGCTTACCAATTTCATTATAGTCCCCCACAACAACAAATGGTAGCACAAGCGAATTACAATACATGATTAAATCCTGCCAAAATTCGTTTTTAAAGAGCGGATTGGCAGGAGCATAAACAAAAATAACCATAAATTTATGAGAAGACTTTAAAAGAGATATTTGACATGAAATAAAACGATCACTTTTATATATAACATCCAATGCAAAAGGATCCAAATTGCAAGATTTCCACATTATCCATAGACCACCCGCCATACCAATGGTGGGAACATAGTCCAAAAAACTAAACCCACATTTTTGGGCAAAGAGATTCAAGGGAGGGGACTTACATTTTGTCTCGCATAACATACAAAGACTAATAGAGTTAGCTTTACAAAAATCCCTAACCTCATCAAAAGCATTTTTTCTACGGCACCCACGAATGTTCCAACTAGCAATCTTCATTTAATATTAACAAAAAACCAACACTAAAACCATTTTGATAGTAAACTAACTGGAGAGATTAAGTTCTGGGCCTCTTCAGGGAAGAGGAGGCACTCTCTTCCTCTGGTTCCTCAACCTTTCTCTTGGAAGACTCAGATTGAGAGGTGTGCTCCATAGGGGAAACTTGCTCAACCCCCAGCTGCTCAATTTGCTGCACAATTGAATTATCTGAATGCAGAGACTGGAAAGAGTTATCAGTAATGGTCCTCACCTCATCATCATCATTGTGAGGCAAATCCAGAAAGAAAGCCCCACTTCCAGATTTTTCAGCGCTCCCAGTAGGAGATAAAGCAGCAGCAAACTCATCCTCACATAACATATCATCATAGTAGGACTTAGAGAAAAGATGAGAAGTATGAAATACTTTGATAGGAGGAAGAGCGAGGACCAGGGGTAAATCCAGCTCCCCTAAGTCACCAACACCAGTCTCAATCATAGAGGGGCTCACCATAGAGATAGGGAGCACAGAGGAAAGCCTCTCAGAATCCTCATCATCAGAGGAAATCTCAACAGTGGGGGAAGCAACACAGAGCTTACCTTTGCCTTTATCAAGAGCAGTATCAGTTCTAGGTAAAGTCTTACCAGGAATAGCAGGAAGAAAAGAACTAGCAGCAGTCTTACCAGCAGCCTTAGGAACCTCAGCAGGTTCCTTAATAACAACACCTTTGCTTACATTTACAGGACCAGACTCAGGGATACCCACAAGAGGGTGGGAATCATCAACTCCTTCAGATAAAACAACATTTTTCTTGGACCCAGCTCGGATAGGATTAAATGTTTTTTTGGGAGGGACAAATTTCTTACCAGCTTTGCTCAGGGAAGGATTAGCTATATGCTTAGCCTGTGCTTGTACTACATTTGCTTGCTCAGCAGTAGAAACAAGGTTAGCTTGGCCAGCTTTAGCTAGATTATCAAACAGACACTTTTGCTTTGGATTTTTCATCAGCCGGACTTTCATCTCCTTTTTAGGGGAGACTAACAAAGGACAACAGTCAATAATATGATCTTCAGACCCACAAAAAGAACATCCTGAAGAAAAATCTTCATACCAAATGACATAACCTTGAACCAGATCACCATGTCTACATACCTCAGCAAATTCTAAAAGAGGGGATTTTATGTCCACACGCACACAAGCACGAGCAAACCTGATCTTATGCCTTAACAAAGACCTAGGATCAAGTTTGATCAAAGAACCTATACCATTAGCAGATAACAAACTAGCAACTGAATCAAAATTAAGCAGCTCAGCAGGAAGCCTAGGAATACGAATCCACAAGTCTACCCACTTTATCTCCTCGAGATAAGGATCAAAAGAGGGACGCCAAGGGTAAATCACAAAAATATCCCCCTGAACATGCCAGGGCCTCTCACTCCATACCAGTGAGAGGTCACCAGGATTAGAAAACTTTAGCATGAGCCACCCATTACCCATTTCAAGATACTCAACCTCACCTTTTACAAATTTCCAGTCAGCTTTAGTACGAGAAATAATGGTACGTGTATCAATAGAAGAACTAAGCATTTTACCTATCAAGCAAGATTTTGTGAGTTCCACAATATCATGCTTTACCTGAGGAAGCTCATCCAGCACCACAGAAGCCGAAGCAAACTGAGGCACAACAGGGTCCGCCACCAAAGCATCTCCAACAACAGGCCCCGCAAGAGAGGCAGAGGCACCAGCCACACTCAAGACATTCTCAGCCAAAGTTGCATTATTAGAAACATTACAAGATGAAAGAAGAACATCTTTAAAAGAGGAGGGAGGTTCCATAATGTAAACAACAAAATAAAGAGAACACTTTTGATAATCAAAGGAATACGAAAGAATGTGTAAACACAATTCAAGGATACCAGACTGATAGAACCAAGTCGTATTTATATAGGAGGTTTGATACTTACCAGCCCCTCTAAAAGAGGGAAAGGAGTTCTGCAGAAAAAATCTCGAGCCCACCATTGCATTAAATGCAATACCCTTAATGAACACTTCCTTCACCTGAACACGCATTGAATTACCAGACGACAGAGCAATACACTCCACTCCAAAGGCGATTAAAAACCTAACATTTAATGCTCCCAACTCAAAATCCCTAATTTTAGATTTCCTTTTGTACTTGAAAGAGAGAAAACCTAACTCATAAAATTTTCGACCCTCAGATCTTTGGAAGAGAAGTGAGGAACAGCTCACCCAGAAATGATTAGACTTAACAAAAGGCAGTTGAGTTAATTGATTTGGGGAAGAGGAAAGGACGATTTCCTTACCAAACCTTTCATCTCCCAAACTGCACACCCCGAGCCGAAAACTCGTGAGAGAAGTAACTAAATGAGCAGATTACACTTAGGAGAATCATAATTAATATCTGTGCATAATGATATCTATGCCTGCCACAAGAAGTAGGTGAATTAGGATGAATTGCAGAGATGGAAATCTAGGGTTTGTTGATTTGGGGGGAAGAATTTGGGAAAGTTGGTTTTCGCCTTCTCTCTCATCTTTTTTCTCTTTCTCTCTCATCGTTTCTTTTAGCTTTATAATTATTTACTTTTTTGTTAATCAGAAAGATATAAATCTAAAAATCTAATCTTTATTGTCTTTAACACTATTGAATTTAGAATTATTAGGTTTAGTTTATCAAATTTATAAACATGTTTAAATCTAAACAGAAAAGTTTTTTTTTTTTAAAAAATTGGACGGAACTGGAATAACCGCAATATTCTAGTCCACAGAATCTCCAGACTCCGAACTACTGGTCCCACATTTCCTAGTCCGTTCCACACCCCTAGTTGCGAATGGGTTGGAGTACTAGGACTTAGTTGTAGGAAGTATTATATAGTGTTAGTGTAGACACATAATCGTGTCTCTCCATTTAAGGATCCGATATTGAAACATACCATGGTCTTAATTGGTCCTACCCTAGGATAGAGCAATCTGAAAAGCCATTCAAAACCATTTCGAAAAGTGTTAAAGCTCTATTTTAAAGCGCAATTCATTATTCATGATAATTAATTGTATTTTGAGCCCAATTCTTTGAAAAGCCCAATTAATTCTTTAACAATAATTAATTGATTTATGTTAATAACTAAATATAAACAAAATATACTTTCTATAGTTAAAATCAGATTTTATACCGTAAACTCAGATTTTAGGAATTAAAGGATAAAAGAAATCTTTTACAACACGTTTTCTAAAAAACTGACAAAGGCGCGTCAGGAGCCAGGCTAGTGCGTCTAGCACACCAACCTGCGCCAGGCGCACAGTGTGCGCCAGGCGCAACTCTGTCCACCTATGCCAGGTGCACTAATCTGCACATGACAAGTGGATTTCTGACTCATTCAGAGTCATGCGTTCAGCGTAGGTCTCTACGTGAGACGCAAAGTTTCTTTTTTATCTTTTTCAAAGCGCGTACATGTGTACGCTTTCTACTAGCTAGGCATGCCTCTTCATGCGCTTGACACGTCATCTTGCGCCAGATACAGCTGGCGCGTGAGGTGCAATGTCGTTTTTCCTTTACAGAGGCCTGATTTCCATACATATTAATGACGAATTTTTTCATACTAACACCCTTCGAACTCGACGAACATATTACGAATGTTTCTACGAATTATACAATCTCCCTACAAAAAACTCTTACTTTCAAACACATTCAAATCTACACTTTCAAACATTCAAATTTCCAGGCTTCATGATTGCTCGTCCTGAAGGTTGTCAACCTCATCGACCCAAGCCACGGTATAAACCCGAGGGTCCTTATATAAATTCTTCATTTTTATATTGAAGTTACTAGCTGTTTTCTTTCATGATGTAGATCTTTAATATAAAATCGTTCTACTGTATATTCTAAACCTTTTCTCTTTCTTTTTATTTATTTTTGTATATTATATGCCTGCTTGATCATTATATGCATATTATATAATTATCCTGCTTTATTGCTTTTATCACCCACGTGTTATTTTTGCGAATCAATGACCTAAAGAGTTCTAACATTAATCAGATTAATTTGAACAATCTGCTAGGTTCCTTGTAATATTGATTGCATAATAACATGTCACTAAAAAATAGTTTTTTTATGTGTTTTCTCAACCAATCTAGACGAAATATTTTTAGGGTGTATTAAAACGTTATTTGATTATTCTTTGGCATAAAATCTGTAATGAATCGATCTTTTATAGAGGCCATCAATGGGCAATATGGTTCCTGACTATATTGTACCCTCACCCCAGAACTCAATCGTTAGTTCATTTTGACCATCTATATATGGAGTTAGGACGGGGAAATCTACATTGGATAATTTGTCCTTGTGGTTTTCTCATACTCAATCAGGTTTATGATTCTTCCTTTCAAGAATTGTTTGCGACTTCAAAACGTTTTCAATACAAAAACCTTTACAGTGGGGTAGTTAAATATAATACGCGCTCACATCACGTAGGCGAAATAAAAACACGCCTACAGTTAGGTATTTAGAAAGTACTTCTTCTATTTTTTTTGTTGCTACATTTACTTTAAAACACAGACGAAAGAATGTGTAGGGACCACTATGCAGAGAGGGAATTAAGGGAAAGGGAATGAGGTTAATTAATGGAGTAATTTTGCATTCCTAAAGGGGACTTGGCCCATATATTTAAAACTGGCGCTTTTTTTGTGAAAAGAGTAGGGACCACATTAAAACTTTAGAGCCAAACTAAAATTCAGTTGCCTTTCCATTGAACAGGAAATTTCACTTTTCCTTCCAAAAAATTCAGTAAACTAATGTACATTGGTTACAATAGGGATTACAAATTTTCGTCCAAATAAAATAAACAAAATTATTACAACAGGGGTTAAAAATTTCCTCCAAAAAGTTTAAGTGAACTGAATTTCACGTTTAAATAGGGCATTTAAACTTTTCCCCCAAATTTTACAGCACCCAAAATAACAGTGTGTATATAAGGACAACAACATCCACAAGAGGTCTCATTTCACCTTTCTTCAAGATCTCATCAGCCAACTTCAGTAGGTAGACAAATAAAAATCAGCCACTGGGGGGATGGGGAGGGGGGGGGGGTTAGTATCACTCTGAGGCTCCCCTAGACAGTTGTAATAATAATAATTCCACACCTTCAACATCAACTGCTCAACCAATCTTACTTGTTCAGCCCACATTTGATCTTAATGATCCAATTCCAAAGATAACATAAGTCTTTGATATGAATTTCCTAGCAGCATATGAATCTCCACATGTTAAAAATAATGACATATTCAGTGAAATGCAACTCAATGCAAATTACGAATTAGTTGGTGAATGGTTAAGTGATGATTCAAATGTGGGCATCATAGGGTATGAATGGACAAATTCAGAAGATGAACAACAACAACAACAACAACCACAAAAAGTTGCACAGAACAGAAAAGCCATGTCATGGATAATTCCAACAGTGGTAATATGTTGTGGCAGACAAGCTACAACAACTTGCACAAAAAAATGAATATGTCAAGTATAAATTACCCCATGAAACACTCAACAAGATTGCATCATATTTCAACACTTCAAGGTGGACAGTTACAAGGATATGGAAAAGTGTTGAACAACAAATCCACAATAACACTAACATTAATATGAAATAACAAGAGAACAAATAGAGTTAGAAGAAAGAGAATTATTCAATTGGATCCAACACAATTAATATCAATTTCATTAAGAAAGAGGGCAAGTGTAAGAGCAACAACACGCATGCACAGATCAACTTTGCATAGGTTGGTTAAAAGGGGTTTAGTAAGGGAACACACAACTACCATAAAATCCCACCTTATCCCAGCACACAAGGTTGCTAGGGTCTTTTGGTACTTGAATTCCATCACACCAAGCACGGTTCAAACAATACAAAAATTCAGCAATATGTACAATGTAATGCATGTTGATGAGAAATGATTTTTATGAGCAAAATCAGCCAAAAGTACTACCTTGTCCAATGTGAAATAGAGCCACATAAAAGGTGCAAAAGTAAGAGGTTCACAGTCAAAGTCATGTTCAGAATAATCTCGTGGTTTTTTGATGGAGCACCGCAAGACCAATGGAAATTCAACGTCGTGCTTCTTTTTTGCAACCCTCACCATTTTTGCTTCAGAATCAAACTCGTTAAGCATCTCAAAGAGATGTTTTTTGGAGTTTAGCGTCAATCCATCTACGAAAACACCCAAAAAAAATAGGGGACTCAAAAATGAAACAAACTCAAAAAAACCACAAATTTAGTTTTTTAAATAATCGCAAGAACGCAAACATTATTAATCTCAAGTTTTTTGAGAGATTTATAGTAAGAAAACCTAGATCTGAGGATTTGAGGAAGAACAGGAGAGAGAAAAGTGAAAGAGAGAATGAGGAGCGTTAGAGGGAGAAAGAGAAAAATGTAAGGTAGTGGATGGGTTATTAGGGTTGTTATTCTATTATGAACACTAGACTAACTACAAGAGGGGGGGGGGGGAATTATAATTAAGGCTAAATTTTTTACTTTAAATTGCGGAATATAATTTACCTAGAATGAAAGAGAAAATGCACACAAGATTTTACAAGGAAAACTTCGTAGGTCCAATAGAAAGAAAAACCTTGACCAGTTGACCCTAAGGGATTTTAACTCAATACTTCTCTCAATGTAATGGACCAAAAGACTCCCTTTACAACCTATTACTGGACCCTTTTCTCTTCATCCAACGTTCTCCGGCCATATTGTACACTTGCTAAGTTGTGGGAATCATGGCTAATTTTTCGTTGCACGTCGTCCATGATCTTTGCAACGGTAGAAAACGGATTCCACTATCCGTTAGTGGACACAAATACAACATGTGGACTTTAGTAGTTAGAGATCTTCAAGCGGTTTGTTCCACATTTCTAGCCACGCTTTATCACCTATTTCACGCAACAAGCAACAACTTTGCATCTAATAACGAAAAAAACATTTCGCAACAGTTTCTCAATTACTAGATTGATCAACCATACCATATAATATAAATCAAAGTGCGAAAATAAAATATCTTGACTAGATTAAATAATTAATCTTTCTCCACAAGATATATAAAAATTCACTTGACAATATTTTTGAAATTTTATATTTTTCAAAATAAAAACGATAAAAGAGCTAATTATTTGGCATCATCAAAACATGAAATACAACAATATTCCCCCTTTTTTATGATGGCAAATATAAGGCATATAAAAATATGAAAGCAACAAAAATCAACAAAAGGAAATAAAGGAAAGTAAAAGAATCAAGAGCTAAGACTTCTACGATAAAAAAAATCTAGATAGAACTTACTAAGACTAATCAGTTTTAAAATTAAACAAGGCAAGAAAAGTTAAAAGCCACCACCACATAAACTAAGGAGACTATAATATGTTTTTATGTGCCACTTTACTTCCCCCTTTTGTCATCATCAAAAATATCTAAGCAACTAGCAGTACTCTAATGTATCAAGGACAACAATGTCAAATGAAAAGTTGCTCAAACATGTGATCTAATAATACTATCCATCCAGACATATATAATGAACATGCAATAGCAGGATAAAGCACCGAGTAATGAGGTATGTACAAGATGACTTCAAAGGAAAATGAGGAAAGAAGTAAAGAAGGCAAAAAGATAAGCAATGAAAGAAAGTGATAAAAGATAAGCAGAAAATGATGTGATAAACACATCCAAATAATAAGAAAATTAAAATTAGCAGCAACAAACCACCATTGTTTAAAGTACAACCCAAAAACCAAAGTGATATTGCTTTAATAGATTAAACAGAAGGAAAGGGGATTAGGGCTTGGGTTGAACAGAGAAAGAAGAGACAATAGTGTCAACCTTCTCTCTCACAACAACTTGTCCTCTCTTGACAACTGCTAGGATCTTCTCCTGCTGAAGGTTAACTCTAGCTACCCTGGCTTCTACACCCTAGATCCTAGTGTGGAGAAGGGACAAAGACTCTTGTATAGCATGCAGAATCCTATGAAGACCAGTGATGGACAGAAGCGGAAAATCCACATCTGTAGATCCCGGAGAGACTAGATCCTCCTCCAAATCTATGATAACACCCTAACCCTGACCCCTTGGAGACTTAGTCTCTTCTAGTCTGTGACTCTTCCTAACTGACCTTGGTCCGTCAACACTAACCTTTTCAGTTGCCTTTCTTTTAACCCAAGTAGTTCCATTCACCCTTGGTTCCTCAACATTAAACTCCAATTTACCACCTTTGACCCTTAAACTAAGCCGAGAGAGTGTATCTTTGGTTAAGTAATTTTCAGGCTCCAATTCAAAAGACGGATTGGCACGAAGTTTGATTCGGTTGGTTTGGAGAATGATAGAGACAATTATGCCATAGCCAATTTTGTTGTTATGTGAGATGTAGTAGGTGAGATGGAAAATCATCATCGAGGGGAAATTGATTTTGAAATTTTTAGTAAGGCAAAACATAATAGACAGATCCATGAGACTCGCTTGAGTCATCTTGGAGGTGCAGGGTAAGATAAAGCACCAGACTAGGTGAAACAAGAATTTGTGAAAAGGTGAGAGGTCCTTTTGATCTAAGGATTGTTCAGGGGTAGTCCCTCCAAAATAATAAACTAAAATGGTGGCATTTGAAGCCCCATTGAAATTCATTATAGCCCTACCCTTAATGTACTCCTTGTACCCTTCACATGGTACATCAAACCATTCCGAAAGTTTTTTCTCCTTGAATTTTACCAATTCACAATTAACAATACTAAAGCATAAACAGTCATTATTTTCAAATTTTGAAACAAATTCACTCAACTCCTAATATTGATGACATTACATCTAAACTAGGAACATTATCTATAAATAAAAAGGAAACAACACCTTAAACCATTTTTGATATTTTACAATATCAAGAAACTCGACCCATTTTATTTTCTTGCACCAAGAAAAATGAACACAAGATCCTATGATATACTTAGAAGATTTGGACTTCTTACCACGTTTTGTTGGAACCAAAATATCTTTCTCTTATTCTGTTTCAGCATCATCAATTTCTTTTTCCTTCTTGGGAGATATGAATTCGTTGGCAGTTGAATTATCTTGAGATCCCAGTGAATCGTCATTTGAATTTGAAGAGTTATTCTCACTGTCATTGTAATCAACAAGACCCGAGAAGATTTTTTGGTGGGATAATTTTTGATTTTCTCGGAGGATTTTCGTTTCGGTGCCATTGAAGAATTGTTTGGAAGGAGATGAAGAGAACAGGTTTTGAGAGGGAGATAATACGCGGTTTTTGCAGAGGTAATGGTTTTGAGGTAAAAAGTGAATTTGCCATGTAATTGTGGAGGTAGATTTATGGAAGATGGTGAAAATATTAATGGCGGATGTTTCCCTTCCTTCCTTAATCCATTGAATTTTTTAACTTTAGGATATGTACATTTATGCTGGTGAAGCGTGGCAAAAAAAATTATGTGTGGGGGAGGAATGAAGAAATGAATTTAATATGTGGAAAGAGAAAAATATATAGAAAAAAATATAAATTAAGAAGATATTTATGATCAAAAGAAAAAATAAAAGAAAAAGAATGAACTCATGCAAGTAATATGTTCATGCTATATGTACGTAAACCTTACCATATTGTGCTCAAGTATATGTATGGACAATAAGTGGAGTATTATGAAGACCAATGTGAGTCCTTAACATCACTAGTGGAAAAATGAAGAATGACTGCGCTTTTTGACAGCAGCCCTTCACTTTTTAAGTAGGGCTGCGCTATACAAGCGCAACCCTTCAAGCTTAGAAGGGCTGCGCTTTTACCTAAAAAGCGCAGCCCTTCCTACAAAAAAAAATTTTTTTTTGACATTTTTTTTACTCATATATTAATCTCACGGTTTCTGAATTTAACATTTGCATTAAACTTTAAAGTAAACCATCCAAATCCAGAAGAGAAGAAATTACAGAATAGAAGAAATTATAGATCTACGATGCAACTAAACCCAAATATACAGACGAGAAGAAATTATAGATCTACAATGCAACTAAACCCAAAACAACAAAAAAAGAACAAAACGAAAAGGAACAAAAACTAATATACAGAAGAGAAGAAATTATAGATCTGAAAATACAAGAATTAATCAAAACAAAAATTAAGAAATTATAGATCTGAAAATACAAAAATATTAATCAAAAACTACCTCCAAACATTGACCTAATAATGTTTAAATACGTAAAACAAAACCCTAATACATAATTAAGGAAATAATAAAATTCGAAAAAACTTAAAATGCCTATTTGGAGCCTTAAACGAACTCGGATGGCTTAAAAAGCCTAAACGTCACAGCATAGTGGTGAGTTTGACTCGTTGGCCCGTTCCACTTCCGAAAAGGTATCACAATAGGCAATCGGACTCCGTCGACATGATTAGTGAAAATCATTTCAGGCTTTTTGTCGCGTTTCTGGGAGTTTTTGAGAGAGAAGAGAGGATGAGAGAGGAGGAGGAAAGGGAGGAGGGACGTGAGAGAGGAGAGAGAAGGAGGAAAAGGGAGGAGAGACGTGAGAGAGGAGAGAGAAGGAGGGACAATATACTTGAAGCCCGCGAATTTTTTTATTTCAAATTTTTTTAAGAAGGGCTGCGCTTTTGAACAAAAGCGCAGCCCTACTACATAATAGAAGGGCTGCACTTTTTTAAAAAGCGCAGCCCTTCACTTAGTAGGGCTGCGCTTTTATGAAAAGTGCAGCCCTTCTGTATGTAAGAAGGGCTGCACTTTTCATAAAAGCGCAACCCTACTAAGTGAAGGGTTGCGCTTTTCTTAAAAAGCGCAGCCCTTTTGATATGTAGGGTTGCGCTTTTGAAGAAAAGCGCAGCCCTTCACTAGTAGGATTGCGCTTTTAGGAAAAGCGCAACCCTTGATGCGCATCCCTTCTTTTTTTTTCCCCTAGTGCATTTTCTGTGCAACGTATGAAATAAATTCACAAACTTTTGTTGGTCACTTAGAGTAATCTTGTAACTAAGGGTTTCATTAGAAGTAGCATAATTAATGAATTCTAATCATCCCTAACTCTAAGCGAATTTTGTGGAACTATTCTTTAGGAAGTGGTTTGGTTAAAATGTCAGCAATCTGATTTCCTGCGGGATATAACTCAACTTTAAAAAGTCCTTTTTCAATATTGTCCTTAAGAAAATAATGCCTAATGTGTATATGCTTAACCTTAGAGTGGTGTACTAGATCCTTGGAAATACAGATAGCAGTAGTAGTATCATAGTAAACAGGAACACATTTGAATTTTATGCCAAAGTCTTTCACCTGTTACTTGATCCAAAGGACCTGGGAGCAACATGCATCAATAACCACATACTCTGCCTCTGCAGTGGACAGGGCAACAATATTTTGCTTCTTTGAGCTCCATGAGACCAAGCTTGTTCCTAGGTACTGCACTATATATGATCCTTGAAACTATAGATAGCACTAGTATTATCACAGTAAATAGGAACACACTTGAATTTTATGCCAAAGTCTCTTACCAGTTGCTTGATCCAAAGGACGTGGGAATAACATGCAGCAACAGCCACATACTCTGCCTTTGCAGTGGATAAGACTATAATATTTTGCTTCTTTGAGCTCCATGAGACCAAGCTTGTTCCTAAATATTGGACTATACTTGATGTGCTATTGCGATTTGTCAAGTCTCTAGCATAATCAGCATCCGAGTAACTTGCTAGATCAAATACATCACTTAGAGGATGGAACAAACATAAGTCATCGCTTCCTTTCGAATACCTAAGAATTCTATTAACTGTGGTTAAGTGAGGTCCTTTGGGATTTCATTGGAATTTAGCGCATAAACCAACACTTAAAGCAATATCTGGCCTACTTGCAGTTAAGTAGAGTAAAGAACCTACCATAGCTCGGTATTGCTTTTCATTTAGACACTTACCATTTGTATCTTCGTCCAACCTTGTCCCTGTTCCTATGGGAGTATGGTTGACTTTACATTGTTCTAGTCCATACTTTTCCAGGAGTTCCTTGACATACTTTTGTTGATGGATCATTGTCCCTATTTCGTTTTGCTTGATTTGCAATCCCAAAAAGAAGTTCAACTCACCCATCATGCTCATTTTGAATTCATCACTACTCATAATATCAGCAATCTCCTTACAAAGAAAATTATTAGTAGCATCGAATATTATATCATCTTCATAGATTTGGACTACTAATATGTCTGTTACATGTGAGTGAAGGAATAGGGTTCTATCAACTTCATCTCTTATGAAATCATGTGATAGCAAGAATTTTGATAATCTTTCATACCAAGATCTATAATCTTGTTTTAACCCATATAGAGCTTTATCAAGCCTATAGACCCGATTTGGAAGATTGGGATTTTCAAAATCGGGAGGTTGGTCCACATAGACGTCTTCTAGTAAAAAAAACCATTAAAAAAGGCACATTTGACGTCCATTTGTTACAACTTAGATCCCATAAATGCAGCAAAGGCAATCAAAATTCTAATTGATTCTCTCCTAGCTACAGTAGCAAGGTTTCATCAAAGTCAATACCTTCTTCCAGATTGTACCCTTTGGCTACGAGTCTGGCTTTGTTCTTCACAACTGTTCCATGCTCATCAAGCTTGTTCCTGAAGACCCACTTAAGTCCGATAACTTTCTAGTCTTTCAGCTTGGTCATCAGATGCCAGACCTTGTTCCTTTCAAACTCGTTGAGTTCCTCTTGCATAACATTGATCCAATCTGCCTCTTTAAATGCTTCCATATGATCTTTAGGTTATGACATAGATAGAAAGGCATGAAAAGCGCAAAAATTCTTTATTTGAGATTTTATTTAAGTTCCCTTTTCTATATCACTTATGATAAGATCTAAAGGGTGAGAATTTTGGTGTTTCCAAGGTTTTGGATCAATTCTCCTGGATGCTTCTGGAGTTTCATGAGGTAGTTTAATTTGTTGATCTTCTTCAGGTTCAGGAGTTCCTTATTCTTCCTGGGCTCCTTTTATTGCTTGTTCCCCTTGAGTATCAGGCTTAGGGTTCTCAAGTTTAGGAACATGCTTCTTCTCTTTTCCTGCAGGGGTTTGTTCCTCATCATAAAATTGACTTTTTAGGATGAGTCAAATCAATTTCAAAATTATCGTTAGAACTCGGTTCATGCAAGGAGTTAGTTTCATAAAAAATTACATGGACACTCTCCTTAACATATACATTGTTCTTTTCTTGTACACTCGATATGCCTTGCTATTTGAAGCATATTATAAGAATATCAACAAATTAATATTGATGAGCACATTATCAGCTTAATTTTAGGTAAAGATTATCCTACTAATATGGTATATTGCACACATGATATTTTAATGATGACTGACTTGGTATTTTGCTAAATTTTACAGTAACATGGTATATTGCACACATGATATTTTACAAATATTGATGAGCACATTATCAGCTTAATTTTAGGTGATGATTATCCTACTAATATGTAATACATGGAAGATTATCAAATTCAAATTAAAGCTTGATAAAATGTTTCAGATAATGAAAAATTGATAACAAACAGAGGTGTATGCAGTGGTCGCTTATACGGGTTCTGTTGCAATGAAACAGAAAATTAAGTCATCAATACTTATCCTATAATTTCTTTAGAATTCAGTACCTAGCTAGAAAATCAAAAGCACACCACATGTTTTTGGTTTAAATAATCAGGACTAATAATCAACATACTGTTGATGCATTAGCTGCTGCAATACATGTCATTTTAAGACATAATCTGAAAATACATAATTACTTAAATGATGCAAACTAAAGTTATCGTAAAACAGTCACATCAAATAACGTATGGTAGAAATTTGAATCCCTGTTTAAAAAGAGTTATACAATGACTCTTGGGAATCTAAAACTAAAGATTGATTTAAAGTTGGAACATGATTACTCCTAAAGAGTAATGATGAGAGTGTCACTTGTGCATTCAAATTAATTCTACTTTCACACGTAATTAATATCACCAAATTAATTCTTAAAGGTACAAATGTAAATATGTTGAGAATTAAGTTATATGTAGTGGATTGACCATGTTTATCCACTTTACCCACTAAAGGCAAAGATAAAGGATAAAATTAACCGTATTTAATCACTTAATCAATAATATGTAAAACGTGATGATTAGTTATCCCTTATAAATAGGAGTAACTGTTTTACTCACGTATTATAAATTAATCTCTAGTGGTGAAGATTGATTCATTACTCAAATCTTTTCTCTCCATACCAAAACTTTCACTCTAAAAAACAATGGTTAATCCTCAAGTTAATACTATCCCTAATTTTCCCGGGGAATGTTGGAGGCATAGGTTTAACATGGACATTGTTAAAGAAGATTGGGAATAATTCAAGGATGAGGAAACTAAGAAGTGGCAAGCAAAGACTCTTAAGTATTTTGAGGAGGATCCAAAGATCCAACAAAAAGATATAGAAGAAAAAGAATCTAGCGCTACAAAAATAGGAAGTGACCTAGATTTCATAGTGACTAATCTTTGGCCTCTATTGGAAAAGAAGGACTTGCACAATTTCATGATGGTATGTAAGGCCTGAGGATTGAACATTGTCAAACAATTTTTCCCTTTGGATTTAACCCACAAGTACCATAGGTCAATTATTTGTGAAAGTGTCCTAGATGTTTTCGTAAGGAAATACCGGATAGTCCAGCTGGAAGACAATACCAGCTTTAAGAAATTGATCCAGTACAAATGTACTTGTCGTTTATGGAATGATCACATAAGGGAAATTGGCTTTCCCATGCCATTGAATGATGATTACTCGGATGATGATGATCCATATGTGGGAGAAGATGAAGAACCACAAATATCTTAGGGTAAACTAGAGTTTAATGGATTATTGAATATCCTTTCATTTATGTTATTAGGTTTTATTATTAACAAGCCATATGTTCGTAGTTTCTTTTAAATACTATGTAATAGTTGATAATGATTAAATAAAATACGTTTTGTTTTATGTTTAAACCTAAATCATTTTGAGATCATTTTTCTTTACACATAACAAATTACGTACGTGTATTCATGATACTCATGCATTAAACTCAAACGTTTAAAAGAGTATAATGAATCGAAAAATTGAAATTTAAGCCCAAAGGTTTATAAACATAAAGTCAATACGAGGATTACTATCAAATTGGTCAAGTTCTCTTTTAAACTTCTTGAAAAGTGATCCAAACACTTAAAGTTTAAGCCTAAAAGTTATTGTTAAAGTAACCGTTATGTGAAAAACAAATATTTAAAGAAGTGTATGTTTAGATATGTCACTCATTATCTCATCTCTACTTCTTTACTTTATAAAATATAGAAAATAAAACTTTCTTGATCATTTTCTGCCCATCTCACAAAAATTCAAAAGATGGACTTCGACCATCATGAGGATGTTTTAGGCAACGTTGATGAGGATTGTTTCAATCATCATCACGCCCTAGACATTATTCGAGAGGGCAAAGAAGTCTTTAAAGCAGCAAAGATTCAGCAGCGGAACACCCATATGGCCAGAATCTTTGGAGAAAATTCAGTCATATAGCCAGAGGATCCAACGTTGGCAAAATCTAGCGCTACCAAGGTGGGCGCCAATATCGACTTATTGGCTACCTTCATATGGCCAAGGCTATTAGAAAGTTCACAGGATGAACTTCTTCTAGTCCGTAAGAGATGGAGGAAATCTAATACCTTCAACTTTACAAGACCACAAACTCTTACCTGGGCCTATGCCAAGAGTATAGTCCTAGTATGCACCCAAACGTCTGTAAAGGTAATAAGGAAGGAGCCAGAGCAGGATGAAGCTGAGGGTATTGTGGTACACTTCAAGTGCCTTTGCCAACTTTGGGTGCTCTGGATCTCAGAGGCCTTTTTCCCCTGGATGTACCTTGCCCTTCTAAATAGAAGATATGCCTGGGATTACACCTATCAAAGGATGATCTTCAGGGACAGTTTCAACTATGTACCTGAAGATGGCTATTATTTTACCATCAGAAGGTATGTAGCCGGGTATGAAATCGAGGATGAAGATTATCATGCCATGGCAGACCTTGTCTGCAGGGACCATCTCCACAAGATTCTCCTTAGGCCCTTTATTTTTAATTAATATGTAATATTTATCTACGAATAAATCAATGTTATCCTTAGAGAAATTGCTTCTAAAAATAATTTCTTAAGTGTAATACGAAATATTAGTTATTAATAAAATAACTATGTTTTATGGTTTTTTTTAAATTGCAATGTGTTATTTAATGCTTATCTTTCTCCAATATAACTGTCTTCTAAATAAGCAGTTAGAAAAATGAGTGGTTAAGAATACAGATCTCTATATATAAATATGTAGAAGGAAACAACATATGTGAAGGTCAGGAGACAATTTATATTAGAAAGGTTAATAATGAATTTTACTCAACCATTAATTTTCCATTCATATCACCATCATATAAACCTTATCCCTATAAGTGTTTAAATCACCATAAGGCGATGGATTACCTATCTGAAGATAAAGACAAATGCACGAGAAATGAGTCTATCAGATGGAGTACTAGAATTAATAGATATTTTGGCAAGAATCCTATAATACAAAAGGATCCAAAATACACTAACAGATCTAAGGCCTTTCAAATAGGGTCAGATGTAGATCTGATGCAAGCATGGATACTTCCAAAACTTGACCTACAAGATCAGGTTACTTCTTTATTGGTATGTAAATCTTGGGGGAAATTCATCATGGAAGAAGCATGACAACCAGATGTGCCTTGGAGATATTTAAAAATGCTTTTTGTTAAAGGTAATGCAAAGAGCATACAAATCTCATGAATAAGACATGAATCTTCTTCAAGAGATGTAGTACAATATACATGTACGTGTCAAGTATGGCATAATCTTATGATCCAATGTTTGGATCCTTCTTGGATGTTGCGAGATCATCCTTTAGGACCACATATGAAACAAACTTTTCTAATGGATTTCACAATGGCTAGAAGAAAGAAATAAGGAATGCATGATAGGTTATTCTTCTCTACTAAATTTAGCCATCCTAAGGAAAGATTTGTTGATCATCTCAGAATGGCGGAATAAGCAACTTTTAAAACGCTTCTAAAACAAATTGGTTATGGCTATTAAGCATATCTCTCTGCTAATAATTTGTGGGTTATGAGTACATCACCTCATAAATCAAGGGGGTAATTTGTTACTACCATTTTTGCATCATAGGTAGCATTTATTACGATTCATTGAATCAGGCCCCAAAGGGTGTAATAGTCATACAAAATGAAGGCCCAGTTATGTCAAGAAGCCCATGATGAATAGTCAACAGTCAGCAATTTATAAAGGAAGGCCTAACTCTTAAGAACAATCAAGAGATAGCAGTTGAATATCAAGCAACGCCAGAGACGAAGACGTCGATGGAAGTTAATTTGATCACAAAAGCATGCAGGAACATGGGTAAAAGGACGTGATTATCATGGTGCTAGGAAATGGCAGTTGTGATTTGAATCATAAATGATTCACGTCACTTCCCTCCAAAGAGGAAGGAAGTTAAACGTGCCTTAGCAATATAAATACAAGAAGGAACGTCAGAAGAAAAACAACAAACACATACACAACAAACGTGCAATTTACTTTCTACTAGCGTAGCTTTTTCTAGATTAGCCAACCCCCTTATGGGGTTATAGTTAGCTAATAGTCTAGAACTAGAGCATGTACTGAGTTACAAAGTTTGTTCAAATCTCCAATTCGAGTCGAAATCCATGGAGGTATTCAGCTTCATGTTTGTCCTTTAATTGTCCAGCATGGCTTATCCTTATGTATGTTATATAATCTTTCTAGAAGTTTCTGTTATAAGTGGTAATATTCAGCTTTAATTAATAGATTAATTATTTCATTGATTATCTTATTTAATACTCGTCGCCTAAATTTATTAGGCGTTGTAGTTTAATTACATTAAGCTATAACAAAGTATGTTAGCATACATTAAGCTATAACAAAGTATGTTAGCAAGGTTTTATCAAATTAAAACCGGTAACCCCCAGGGACTAAGACTCCCGTGACATTCAGTATCTAACTATTGGGTGTGCAATGACTTGTTTGCATAACCGAATTTGCACCAACAGATATGGATTTTCTTACTTCCTTATTTATCTCTATTAGAATAAGTGAAGACTGAAGAGGGAAGGATTTGGTTTCTATCCTCTTTTATCATTACACCTCAATTAAAAAACAATTATGTAAATTTTACGGTATTTTTTTAAAAAATAAAGATAAATAGTGAACTAACGAAAAAGAAAAATAAATAGTGAATTTAATAAAGTTTTTTTTTCACTTTATCAATTTTCTTAAAAAAAAAAATAAGGCTTCGGGCCTGTTCTCCTCGACTTATTTAAGTTCAGTTCAGCTCCATTCCTTTATAACCATTTTGTTAAATATTACTATTATGTTGGTCTGATTTATATTTACTAATTACTCTTCTTCTTCTTCTTCTTCTTCTTCTTCTTCTTCTTCTTCTTCTTCTTCTTCTTCTTCTTATTATTATTATTATTATTATTTTATTATTTTATTATTATTATATTATTATTATTATTATTATTATTATTATTATATATTATTATTATTATTATTATTATTATTATTATTATTATTATTATTATTATTATTATTATTATTATTATTATTATTATTATTTATTATTATTTATTATTATTATTTATTTATTATTATTATTATTATTTATTATTATTATTATTATTATTAACTATTATTATTATTATTATTTTTATATATTATTTTTTTTATTATAACTTTACTCATTATTATTACTATTATTATTAGGAGGAACATGGTTTAGGTCAAAAGTACAAATAAATCCATATTTTTAGCCCATAAACCGATCAAATCGCGTCGAAATAGTTTATGATATAATTTTATGCGGTCCGACCCAATCATTATTTTTATTACTAAATATTATTATATTATTAAATATAATTATTAAAATAGTAATATTAATTTACTTCTTAGATATGATTGTTATTATATAATCATCATCAAGTATTAATATAGCAATACAAATTATATAAAATATTTATTATTAATTTTCATTATAATTATTAATTATTATTATTAATAATAATTTATGATTATTAATATTATTTATTTATAAATTTCATTTAAAAAGATCCCAAATACGATTATTATTATTTATTATTAATTATTAAATATTTTTACTTATCATTATAATAATGATTTAATATTCATATTATTATTGTTTAAATATTATTTATATATTTATTACATTCAATTTAATTCAATCTAGTTTAATTCAATTCAATTTGATTCAATTCAATTCAGTTCAGTTCAGTTCAGTTTAGTTCAGCTCCAATCAGTTCAGTTCAGTTCAACTCCAATCAGTTGAGTTTAGTTCAGATGTTATAAATCTTCTATTATTCTTAGGGCCTGTTTGGTAAGAGGCCATAAATGGTGGGAATGGTAGTGTATTATAGTGTAAATTTGTACTAGAAATATAATATCATTACCTATTGTAATGCTACTTCATCGCAAGATATCAATCTTCTTCCTAAAATCTCATTACTATCTATTACCATTGGGAAGGTGGTATTGGATGGTAATGAAAATTTATAAAGGGAAATTCATGTTTGTGATAAAGTTTATAATTTTATCCTTTTGCAGCCAATTCACCCTCTTTCTCTCTCTATAACCCCAAAAAATAACATCATCCTTTAAGTATATTTCCAATATTTTAAGTAAAGGGAAAAAACCAAAAACAATTGTAAGACAATGACATGTGTCTGCTTTACATTAAGAAAAATAGGCACAATGGAAATTTTAAAGTTTTCAAAGAAGGACAAGTATATGATCATGATCTAATCACTTTTACACATATTAAGAATTTAGTTACTGATCACTTCCACGCCTACCACATAGGCACATACTCATCCTACTCTCTCACCTTTTTCTTAATCAACCACATTCATCAATGATCATCATTATCTATGCAGCTATGCCTACCTCTTAGGGTGCGTTCTATTCAACTTATTGGCCCTGAACTTATTGGACCTTATCTGAACTGAACTTATTGAACCTAAACTAAACTTATTGGAACTTATTAAACCTGATTTAACTTATTGGACATGATTGAACCTGATTGGAATTTATTGGATCTTATTGACCTTATTGAAACTTATTAGACCTTATTGGCCCTGATTGAAACTTATTAGACCTTATTGGACCTGATTGAAACTTATTAGATCTTATTGGACCTGATTGAAACTTATTTGACATTATTAGACAAAACAATTGACTATTAGTAATATAAATATTACCCCTAACGTAAATACTACCCCTCAAAATTTATCATGAAGTAATAATTAATAAAATTCATCCTCTAAAAAAAATTATTATTAATTATCTCTTATGATAATTAATTTAACAAAAAAAATTACTATTTATATATTTAACATATTATCTCTAGTTATTTAAAGACGAATTGCAAAATATTGTAATAATAATAATAATTATTATTATTATTGTTAACCTTAATTATTTGACCATGATTATGATATTATTTAATAGCAATATGAATAATCAAATCATAGACAATAATACAGTATAATACTATATTTGTGGTACTTTAATAAAAATTCTAATAAACATAATCAGCGAATAGTAATATGAATAATAACATAACATACATAATACAAATAAATAATAAAATAATAGACATAATACAAATAAATTATAAAATAATAGACACTAATACAAGTATAATACTATATAATCATTGTGGTACTTTAACTAAAATTCTAATAATAACATAATCAGCTAATAGTGATATGAAATTATGAATAACAAAAGAATAGACAATAATAAAAATGTTTATTAAACATTGACTATTTGGACCTTATTGGACCTTATTAGACATGATTGGAACTTATTGGACCTTATTAGACCTGATTGGAACTTATTGCACCTGATTGGAACTTATTGGAACTTATTGCCCTTATTAGACCTTATTGCAACTTATCTGAACTTATTGGACCTGAAACTTAATTTTTTAAGTTGAACCGAACGCACCCTTAATCTATCCTCCTGATCAATCTCACGCACAACATCACTTAATCATCCTTATCAACTTATAAATTTTCTCTCCCGTTACACGCGCTTCACAAGCAACATATACCCAACTGATCTATCTATTCTACAAAACTACACGAATCATGAAACAAAAGGCAAACTAATTTTTCAAAACTTACAATATTCCAACCAAATTTATGAGGATATATAAATGAACAATGGATATCGGAAGTACATTTATATTTTTCTTTTAAGGATTTTAGAGTTTAAGTAGGATAAGGCATTGCTAGATTCCTTTTTTCTTTATTTCTTAATAAGAGAGGACTTGACTCCCAGAAATTCTAACTAGCAAATTGTTGGGCCCACGTTTCACACCTTGGCGCTACATTGCAAAAGATTCAAAGTGGAGAGAGAATTAAAGTTGGGCCGCCAAATAAGGTGGACCAGTTCAAATACGTCATTGTGGCAGTTAAGCAGTTGAGATACAAGGGGGATTGTGGGTGACGTGGCGCTAAGATGGTGGAAGCAGCTCACAAAATCAGTAGAAAAGATTCTCGATATATATGTAATCTTGTGTAAACCTAGCAGGCTAGCTGATGATTTTTCTTATCTCTCTCTAGTCCCCTCTTTAGAAATATTCACTCTCTCTCTTACTACCATAACTCCTCTTGTAACGAAGAACAAAGTTCATTACATTGCTTGTATGGCATCAACACCATATTAGTGGATTGGTGATCAAGAGCATCACCCGCGGTTTTTCCCTTTTGGGTTTTCTGCGTCAACAATTTCTTGTTCCTTTTACTACTTTATTCAATTTACGCTATTTATCTCTTTCATAATGTTGATTGTTATTCGCATATTGATCTAGTTGTTGGCACCTTAACCTTGTGCGTATTACATACAAAATCGGCATAAACAATTTGGCGCCCACCGTGGGGCCACAACAAGATCTTTATACGTTTATTGGCAATCACATCTTTTCGTTTTATTTTTCCATACTCTTCCATCTTTTCGTGTTTCCAATGGCAGGACAATGGGTCACTACCCAGGAAGTTATTGACGAGCTCAATCGCGTCAAGCGGAGATGGCGACGTTGAAGGAAAGCTATGTCGCGTCGTGCATGGAGATCCAAAGCCTGAAATCCGCCAAGAAGACGTCAAAGGGGCCTAAGCCTCGCAATGTTCGTGGCGTCTCCAGGATGCGAAATCTGGACGGCGAGGGGTTTGAGACCCCTGTGAATCATGTTGATCTCGAAGATGCTGATGATTCGGAAAAGGAAGATGCCGACGGCGGCGAGAATGACGGCGCTGATCCCTCGAAAGAACCCGTCCAAGGCCGTCTCGATGACCCTATCCAACAGCGTCTCCAGCAACTAGAAGACATGATCGCTCGCATCCCTGGTGTCCCCAGGCCTATGGAAAAAGCTACTCCTAACAGTTATGCTGATTCTCCTTTTGCAGATCCCATCGCGTTGATCGAGGTACCCAAGAGGTTCTCTGTCCCATCCATGAAGCTGTATGACGGCACCGCAGATCCCAACGACCATGTCGCTCAGTACAAACAAAGAATGATCACCATCTTAATCCCAAAGAATATGCGGGAAGCTTGCATGTGCAAAGGATTTGGCTCTACGCTGACTGGGCCAGCTTTGCAGTGGTTCATTAATCTTAATAACGGGACTATCTCTTCTTTTGCTCAATTGGTTAATGCTTTTAATATGCAATTTGCTAGTAGTCGCAAAATGGAAAAACAAGCTAGCGACTTACACAGGATTATGCAAAAGTCTGACGAATCTCTTAAAGAATTTGTAAACAGGTTTAACAGGGAAAAGGTGTCCATTCCAAATTGCGACGCTCGGACGGCCATCGAGGCGTTCAGACGTGGCTTGGACGAGGAATCAGACCTCTACAAGGAGCTGACCAAATATCCATGTCCGACGTTCGAAGATGCTCAAGCCAAAGCGTTGGCCCAAATCAGGCTGGAGGAAGACATGCAGTCCAGAAAGGCCTATGCCAATGCCGACAGCCGGAAGGCGGCGTCCAACAAGCAAGCATCCTGGCGTCAAAAGCCTTATGAGCGCTCGCAGCAGGTTCATAGCGTCCGTCATGACGGACCAGCCAATGATTGGAAGAATGATCCCGGCCTTCCCCCCAAGCTAAGCGAATATGGCTTCAACGTCACTAGGGAGGTATCATTAATACTTTACATTCTTTAGGTTCTGCTGTTAAATGGCCTTTCAGGAACGAGAAATCGACGACCCATCGTGACAAATCCAAATGGTGCGAGTTCCACGGAGACCATGGGCATCACACCGACGAGTGTGTCGCTCTGAGGCGAGAGGTGTCCCACCTACTGAAGCAAGGGTACCTAAAAGACTTGCTGACGGAGAAGGGTAAGCAGACGGTGTCAAAAAATGACGACCGACGTCAACCGCCGTCATCCCCGCCGCATGTCAAGGTAATTAATGTCATTAGCGGTGGTTCAGATATCTGTGGACTAACATATTCTGCAGCTAAACGGCATGCACGAGACGGTTTAAAAGACTGGCTGACGGAGAAGAGTAAGCAGACGGTGTCAAAAAATGACGACCGACGTCAACCGCCGTCATCCCCGCCGCATGTCAAGGTAATTAATGTCATTAGCGGTGGTTCAGATATCTGTGGACTAACATATTCTGCAGCTAAACGGCATGCACGAGACGGTTTAAATCAAGACGCCGTCCCCAAGGAACTCCGTCACCCCCGTGACGTCGAGCTGGAGGCCATGCCGATTACCTTCGATAACGCCGATCTCGGCGACGACAGAGACATACACCATGACGATCTGGTAATATCTTTAACTGTCAGTAATTGCTTGCTTAAACGTGTGTTAATGGACAATGGCAGTTCAGCAAACATCCTGATGAGAGGCGCTCTAGAGGACATGGGGATCGATGAGCGTGACGTCATCCGCAAATCTACTGTCCTTGTCGGATTCAGTAGAGAATCCAAGCATACCATGGGAGAAGTGACCCTGCCCACATTCGCCAAGGGAGTTAACATGCCAACTAAGTTTTATGTCATTGACTGCCCTTCTTCTTATAATGTGATTTTAGGCAGGCCATGGATCCATAGCATGAAGGTTGTCCCCTCGTTGTTCCACCAATCTTTGAAGTTCCCTACCAAATGGGGAGTGCAGGAAATCAAAGGGGACAGACGGATCGCGAAGGAATGCTATAAGACGTCCTTGAAGCCAAGGAAATCGGAAGCATAGCAATTACAGACGGGGACGTTGGGGGAACAAGATTTCGACGAGCAGCAAGTTGACGAGGTCATTTTGGACCCCAGCAAGCCAGACCAAATGGTCAAAATAGGGGCCGCTTTATCCCCCGACGTCCGTCAACAGGTAATAGATTTCCTTAAAACTAACGCTGACTGTTTTGCATGGTCCCACGAGGACGTCACAGGGATAGATCCTGACGTGATCACACACAAGCTCAACGTTGACCCAAATCACAAGCCGGTCAAACACAAGAGACGCGAAATCAAATTATCAACGACGAAGTACAAAAGTTGATCGACACCGGTAAGGTAAGGGAAGTAAAATATCCTGATTGGTTAGCTAACGTCGTTGTTGTAGGTAAGAAAAACGGGAAGTGGAGGGTCTGTATAGACTTCACTGACCTCAACAAAGCATGTCCCAAAGACTCATTTCACTTGCCGCACATCGACGCCTTGGTGGACGCTACTGCCGGACATGAGCTGTTGTCATTCATGGACGCATTCTCAGGGTACAATCAAATACTCATGCATCCAGAAGACCAAGAGAAGACGTCGTTTGTCACTGACCGCGGCATCTATTGCTACAAAGTCATGCCATTCGGGTTAAAAAACGCCGGCGCAACTTACCAGCGGCTAGTCAATGCAATGTTCAAAGACCAGCTAGGGGACACCATGGAGGTCTACATAGATGACATGCTGGTCAAATCCAAAAATTCTCATGACCATGTGTCACACCTACAGCAATCGTTCGACGTCATTCGAAGGTATGGCATGAAACTTAATCCTACAAAGTGTTCTTTCGGAGTGTCTGCAGGTAGATTCTTGGGGTACATCGTCACGAAGCAAGGCATCAAAGCTAGCCCAGATCAAATCAAGGCTATCCTTAACATCCAATCACCGCGAAATGTGAAGGAAGTACAGAAGTTAACGGGACGTGTTGCCGCGTTGAATCGCTTCATCTCAAAGTCCTCGGATAAATGCCGATTGTTCTATGACGTCCTAAAGAAAAACAAAGGATTTCACTGGACGCCAGAGCATGAACAGGCCCTCCAAGATCTCAAACAGTACCTCATGACGCCACTGTTGCTGTCAAAGCCAATAGCCGACGAGCCATTACTGCTATATGTCGCCATCAGCGAGTCATCGGTAAGTGCCGTCCTAGCTAGGGAAGGACAAGACGGACAATTGCCAGTATACTATGTAAGTAAGTCATTGGTCGACGCCGAAACCAGGTATTCCTCTCTAGAAAAACTCGTCTTAGCAATAGTGACGACGTCCAAAAAATTAAAACACTATTTTGAAGCCCATTCTATCTGTGTCAAAACTAACTATCCCGTCAAGTCTATTTTAAGGCATCCAGAACTGACAGGCAGAATGAGCAAGTGGGCAATAACGTTAAGCAGCTACGACATCACTTATCAACCTCGAACAGCATAAAGTCGCAAGCATTAGCGGATTTTGTGGTGACTTTAGCCCTACACTAGAGCAATAGCCCAAACAGAGGTAAGTATGCTTGAAGTTAATACAACTAACAGTAAATGGATCTTGCATGTAGATGGATCTTCCAACTTTCGGGTGCCGGTTTAGGCGTATTGCTAAAGTCGCCACAAGGGGACATCATAGCCCGAGCTATCAGTTGCGACTTCAAAGCTACCAACAACGAGGCAGAGTACGAGGCGTTGTTAGCAGGATTAACATTGGCTAAAGACTTAAAAGCTACTGAAGTAGAAGCATATAGTGATTCATTGCTCATCGTCAGCCAAATAAAAGGGGAATTTGCCGCCAAAGACTCCAAAATGACGGCATATTTGGACGCCGTCCAATCAAAGGTAAAATTGTTTGACAAATTTGACATCTTTCAGATTCCCAGGGACCAAAACACGCAAGCAGATGCATTGGCAAACATTGGGTCAGCCATGAGAAAGTCAGGGTTCAAAAGCATACCTATAGTGCATCTGTCGTCGCCAGCAGTCCACAAAGCAACCACAGCTGATGACGTCAACGACATCGCGACGGACGTCAATGACATCGATGTCAGTAATGCTGCAACTGCGTCAACAAGCTGGCAGACCCCGTTCATCCAATATCTTAAAGATGGTATCATCCCCGAAGATAGGCTCAAGCCAGAAAGGTACGATTCAGGGCTCTATGTAGTTTTACTTGACGGTATACTCCTTTCGGAAGTCCATTGCAGGACCATACTTAAGATGTCTTGACGGCGACGAATGCCGACAAGTGTTGCAAGAGATGCACGATGGATGTTGCGGCAATCATTCAGGAGGACGCAGCCTGTCAAACCGAACTTTACGCATGGGATATTATTGGCCGACAAGATGCCGTCGAATACGCTAAGAAATGCGACGCCTGCCACCGACATGCTGCCATGTCACATAAACCTGCAGAAAGGCTGCACCCTACTATCACCCCTTGGCCCTTCATGAGGTGGGGAATGGACATCGTTGGACAACTCCCTCAAGCACCGGGGAAAAAGGTGTTCATGTTAGCTTTGACGGATTATTTCTCCAAATGGATTGAGGCCGACTCCTTCACCCAGGTACACGATAAAGAGGTTATTACTTTTATATGGCGTAACATCATATGCAGGTTCGGCGTTCCCTCCGAAATCATTTGCGACAACGGTTCTCAGTTCATAAGCACACCCACAAGGAATTTCCTGGCTAAGTGGAACATACAACTCAGCACCGCGACGCCCAGATATCCACAGACCAACGGTCAGGCCGAATCTAGCAACAAGTCGATCCTCAAAGTCATCAAGAGACGTCTCAGAGCCGCCAAAGGTAAGTGGGCGGAAGAGCTACCGTCAATTCTTTGGGCAAACAGGACTACTCCAAGGACAGCGACGGGGCAAACCCCTTTCTCCTTAGTTTATGAGTGTGAAGCTGTCCTCCCTCCCGAGGTGCGCGTTCCGACGTCGCGTTATGGGTTGCTGACGCCAGATAGGAATGACGAGGAGTTAAGCCACGACATTGTGACGAGTGAAGAATTAAGAGAGGCAGCCCTTGTTCGAATGGCGTCGCAACAGCAGATAGTAGCTAGAAGCTTCAATAAAAACGTCAAGGCTAAAACATTCAGCGTCGGAGATTGGGTCTTGAGGGAAGTTTTTCAAAATACTAAGGAACTCAATGCGGGGAAGATAGCACCAGCATGGGAAGGCCCATACAAGATTCAAAAAGTAGTAGGTAATGGCGCCTATCGTATATGCACCAAGGATGGCAAACCTGTGCCAAGGAGTTGGAACGCCGTTCATCTTAAACGCTATCATTTTTGAGTAATACGTCGACATGTACTAAATAGTTAGAATAGGTAACATTAAATTTAACTTGCCATGATGTTATTTTGCCTAGTTTCTAAATTCTTTTACGACATCCCCTTAACTAACGTTCATGTGTGAGTTACGTTGACAGAGTTGTAGGTTCATTCGATTACAAATAAGAGGCATGGCGTGTGACGATACGGGGGCAACCCCCACATGATCAGACGGACGTCCATCTCCGTCCGATAGGTTTACACAACCTTTACATCTACAACATTAGCAGGACCAGTATGTTTGGTTGGAAGTGGCAGTTATCCCTTCATTGCAACCAAAACATCACTTGTCTTACATTACTAAGGTACCTTACAACGCTACACATACATACATGCTTGTGTTCATGAATTAAAAAAAAACAACATTCATTGCAAACAAACACACCATGACGTAGCATAAACATAACATAATTCTTGAACACAACACAACATCGTTTCAACAACATACAAATCAAAACAATTAAAATGTCGCAACAGGAAACATCACAAAACACAAAGTTTAGGTGACATAGCACCTTTAACTACACTATTACATAAACTGTTTGTTGATATAGGTGTCGCAGCACCTTTTGAAGAGTCAGAAGAGGATCAGGTGGCGTCAGTTGGCTTGACGTTGGCGTCAGATTCAGCCGTCGCCATGGTGTCTGCAGCATCGGCACCCTCAGGAAGCAAATCCTCTGGCGTCTCGAAAACCTCCAGGAATTGTCTGACGTCCGCCTCCGGAGTCCAGGACGCCGTCTGGCCGTCCAAAAATTGCTTCATCAATCTAGCCTTGGTCCTCCAGGTATAGCGACTGGCCGCGTCAACCAGCTCCTCTCTGAGGCTCGCCGCAATGGCGTCAGTCTCCTCCTTCAGCGAGGACATGTCGACCGTCAGGTCGTCGTTTCGTTTCTTCTCCTTGGCCAATTCAGCGGAGAGCTCCACAACTTTCTTCTCTGCCGCCGTCAGTGCTGACGTGGACCTATTCAGTTTCTCCCGTAGTGTCTTGCATTCTTTCTCGAGAGAAAGAGCGGCGGAACGTAACGCCAGACTATTCTGGGTGGCCTGAGGAAGTAGACGTCGACGTCAGGTGAATTCATATAAATAGAGGTAAAACGTAACATATATTTAGTTACTTACATGTATTTGCAGTGCTAGTTCTTCGTTGGCGACAGTGGTCAAGGAGAGGCTGGCTAGACGACGTTGAGGATCGGGAAAGGCCAACTTCTCCGCCGCCGGAAAGATGGTTGTTGAAGTGATCTCGCCAAAATTCTTGGGCAGACTGATGGTGAATGTTTCTCCTTCTTGAAGTGGAGGTCTAGAAGTTTTTGAGACGTCGGCAGAAACTGACGCCTTTGCACCAAGGGCCGAAGGAGGTGGCGTCATAGTCTGACTGACGGCGGATTGCTTTCTCTTTTTTGCCCTTTCCAGCATCTCAGCCTCCGACAAGATGACAGTTGGGGTCTTGGAGCGGTGCGACGCGTTGTTTTCTGTGAGACATACATGGTGTTAATTTGAGTTGGCGTCGAATGCGATAAAAGTTTAGACGAATAAAAGTTACCTGACGCCATGGAAGGAGAGGTGTTGTTAGTAGGGTCTGTAAAAGCGATTGTGTGTTCTTCAGTAGACTGGGGCAGTGTCTCGTCGTCGGACGGTTGAATTTTGAAATTGTTCCTGAACGTCCGGTTTTTGACGGTGTATTTCGTCAGGAGCCAGTTGACTTTACTGCTTGAGTAAGTAGATTCCCCAACAGGCAAAGGCAGCACTTCTGCAATAACACCACAAATTAGACAACGTCAATGGTACAGTTTTCAAAGATATACAATGGGGGAGGAGAATTACCTTCGGAATTCCAGCCGTCGCGAAGAAAATCAAGGTGCTTTCCCATAGACTTCTTTTTTACAAAGAAATATTTCTTTTTCCAACCCCTGTCGTTGGCCCCTGAATTCTCTACTAAAGAACGGCGTCCGGGTTTCAAAAAGAAAGTGTATCTAGTATTTTCCACAGCCTTGACATCATAAACATACAAGAGGTCTTCAATGGTGAAGGTGGTGTTCAGGCCTTGTGGTAACTTGTCAATTACGTGAACCACTCGCCAAACCAACGACATTAGTTGGCCAGGGCTAATTTGCATGACGGTTAGAAGTTGCGTCATCAACGGATTGAGTGGGAATTTGTACCCAATCTTGAAAGGGTACTCATAAAGAACTACCAACCTTCAGGACAGTCGTCAGGACCTTCGTCATTTGGGGATGTTTGGATTTTGATTTTGGTAGAAATTGGTAAACCTGATTTCTCTAAAAATGCTTCTACATCTTCTTCGGTAAATTCGCTAACCGTGTTCTTTCCCCCTATTATCCCTGATTCTACTATAATTACTTCGTCGGAACTATCTACGGGTTTAGGGTTCCTCTTGGATTTCCTAACCTTTGGGGTATCTTTTGAAGCCATTGAAGAGAAATGAGAAAGAAATCAAAAGAAAATTACCTGGTTAACAGTGTGCGAGGAGCTTGAATGCGCCTGAAAATTTGAAGTTCTTGATCCTGGTGAAGTTCTTGAGAGAAAGAGAGAGGGAGAAGTTGAAGAGGCAAAGTAATGATGGGATGGATTTTGAAATGAAGGAAGCGTGGGAAGTTGGTGAAAGTAGTGGGTATTTCAAGGAGAATTAATTGACGGTTCTCCCAATGGTAGTTTTTGGGCGACACGCGTCAATCAGGGGCAATTGTTGGGCCCACGTTTCACACCTTGGCGCTACATTGCAAAAGATTCAAAGTGGAGAGAGAATTAAAGTTGGGCCGCCAAAATAAGGTGGACCAGTTCAAATACGTCATTGTGGCAGTTAAGCAGTTGAGATACAAGGGGGATTGTGGGTGACGTGGCGCTAAGATGGTGGAAGCAGCTCACAAAATCAGTAGAAAAGATTCTCGCATATATATGTAATCTTGTGTAAACCTAGCAGGCTAGCTGATGATTTTTCTTATCTCTCTCTAGTCCCCTCTTTAGAAATATTCACTCTCTCTCTTACTACCATAACTCCTCTTGTAACGACGAACAAAGTTCATTACTTTGCTTGATCTTTGTACGGCATCAACACCATATTAGTGGATTGGTGATCAAGAGCATCACCCGCGGTTTTTCCCTTTTGGGTTTTCCGCGTCAACAATTTCTTGTTCCTTTTACTACTTTATTCAATTTACGCTATTTATCTCTTTCATAATGTTGATTGTTATTCGCATATTGATCTAGTTGTTGGCACCTTAACCTTTTGCGTATTAAATACAAAATCGGCATAAACACAAATACTTCCTCTCTTTTTGTTGATAAGCATTGATCAATGATTCAAAGTATGTACATATTTGATGGGAAATCACATAAAGGTAATATTTCATGGAACTTTTGTAAATTTATAAAATTTATTCGTCGATCATATGCAGTGCTAATTTAAGTTATGAACACGTTTGGAAAAGTTTATATAACAACAAGAGAATGATTTAAGAGTAATGCAATAATTTATAGATGATCTAGAATGTTGAATAAGGATACTCATATATAGAATGGAGGCATCATATAGAAACTTTTCAATTATACACGTCTAAGAATCCTGGTTGCTTTCACCAAGTCAACAGTAAAGTAGTCAACTGCACCCCCAAAAACTAGCAATTGAACTGCAAATGCGCATGTCCAGAGTTTTACTTTATAAATATTGAAGAAGAAATGAGCGACAAAGCTGAAGAATTTTTTACAAGACTATTTTTCCTACACGTTGTTTGCTATATTTGCTTCTTATTCTATAAAATTTCCTCCGTCCATAAGCAAGTGTGACACTTTCTTTTACGCGATTGACAATGATTATTGATACCTTTAATTAGTACTTTTGAATAGAAGTTCCACAAAAAAATAATTTGATGTTTTCAAAATACACTTTGGAACATATCAACCAAGATCCGAATTCCCAAATAAGGATGTATCTAACGTTCTAACTTTTGGCTAGCCTTTAAAGTGCACAACCTAAAGGTGTCATACCCCAATTCAAAAATTAAGTATGAAAGTGGATAAAACTTGAGTTAAGTGCATACTAAGGTACTCAACTTTGGTAAAAGTTGCAGTTTGAGTATCCTAGTTGCAAAAGTTGCATTTAGAGTACTTAAAATTAACGTTTGTTAAATCAATTAAGATATCCGTTACTTTGCTTCGTGAGACCCAATTTCCATCGTCTCGAGAAAAAGGTATTTGCCTTTTCCGTTTATCCTTCCCTATTTTTATTGTACTATCAGTATCATATATTCTTCTTTATTCACTTTACTTCTCTTTTCATCTCCTCTGCCGTCAACTTCTCCACTTACAACATTTTCACTTTTTTTTTTTCAACTTTTCACTCAATTATCATGGTTGAGGGGGACAATAATCTAAGGCTTGGACATAGGAGTAACAGTCCAAATTTGTCTTTCTCAAACCGTATGTATTTCTCCACTGTTTTTGTTTGATTATTTTTTCCTCAATTTTTTTTATCTTTCAAAGACTGCGTATTTTTTTTAATCTTTTTGTAATTTGTTTAATGTCATTTGTTTAATACTTGTTGATAAAATATAGTTTTTGTTTAAGATTTGTTTAAATGGAATGAACATGTGATTATGTAGTTGTCAATTTCTTATTTTAGGTTTAATGGATTTGTTATGTTTTTCTTTCTTTTCTTTTCTTTTTAAATTTTATTCTTTACGAATTTTTGTTTAAAGTATGATTTGTAAACAATCTAAGAATTATATGAGCTATTAAAGTTTCAGTCTTTTTCAATTTGAAGTGGATACTTCATGGTTATCATGGGATGAATTAAGTTTGATATTGTTTGAGTAATGAATTTTGATGAATGAAATGAGATGTTTTTGCTATATTTTTACAAATTTATCAACCCTTCCTGATTAAAGTTGTAATATGTTGTCACAGATTTGCAATTTAATCCTTGTTTGATTGTGCACGCACCATGGTGGATTTTGGTCAGTAGAGGGTGGGCTCGTGTATAATGGCGGTAAAGTTGATGTGTTTGAGGACATCCTTGAGTGTCTTAATTTCTCATACGTGAAGGGAATTATGAACAAGTTAGGTTATAATAACATAATTAAGTTGCACTACCAAGACCCCAGGAAAGATTTCAGTGATGGAATGAGGTATTTGGGGTATGACAATAATACCTTTGATCTCTTCTTAGCCCTCCTTTTGATGCATTTTGGGATGGTGGGTTTTGCTATGGTGTTAGGGAGGGATCCACTCAAACAAAGTATGTTGTGAACCTAACTGAGAAGACTTGCAGTTCTAATGGTTGGCAAGTTAGTGGAATTCCATGCAAGCATGCAGTGGTAGCAATATGGAACAAAGTGGATGAGCCTGAACATTACGTGAGTGATTATTTCAGAAAGGGCACGTACATGAAGGCTTATTCATACCTATTGGAGCCTTTAAATGGTCCACAAGAGTGGCCAAATTCTGAGACATTTGGTGACTCCCCCCCCATTGAAGAAGGTTCAACACAGGCCTCAGACGAAAAGGAAATTGCAAGTAGGTGAGGCAACAAAGTCTGGAAAACTGAAAAGGGCGGGGATTGTCATGACTTGTAACACCTGTGGGATTCAAGGACACAATAAGAGAGGCTGCAAAAATGTCCCTGATGATGAAAATATAAGCAGCAGCAACAACAATATTGGGCCATCTGAAAATGACCAGATCAGTTCAAGGAGTATACCAATGCACAATAGGGGTGTGGGAGTATACACTTATCCTAGTGGATATCAAAGGAAAGCAACTGTAAGTGCCTTCTACATTATTCATTAATTTTGCTTAACCTTTAATAGTCTAACATATATAACTGTATTTAATGTTTATTAAGTGCAGCCTACAAGACCAAGAACAGAACCTGCTGCATTCAATTTGAACCATCCTAGGCCATCAACAGTCTACTCAGACTTTGAAGGAGAGCAAAGTGTGTATTCATTTAGCCAAGAATACCACTGGTCACAGACTGAAATGGGATCACAACAGTCACAATTCATCACTGCACAAGGCCTACAAGACTTAGCAATGGTAAAAGAAATCAAAACAGGGGAAAGTAAAAGTAAGTTCACTCTCATGTAGAAAATTCAGAATTTTATTGCAATAGCTTAATGTAGAAACATATATTGGTTCTCAACTCACTTACATTCCAACACAAACTTTCACTCACATGTTATTGCTACATTCAAACGAATATTACAATAACAATGATGAAAGATTACTGTACACGCTTTAAAATTAAACATTCACTTTGCTTTATTATGTCAATTGAAAAAAACTATAACAAAAATGTTTGTATGATGGCAGTTAGTACCTAAAGAGCAAAAGTTTTGAAAATGTCTAGTGGAAACTTTTGCAATGGAGCACCAGCAACAATCTTCAAGAAGAAGACGACTTTTTATATTTTAATTTATATTTTTCTCTTCATTTTTTTTGGGTGAATAATGCACTTGATGTGTTTGTTGCCACCTAGAGCGTTGCTTGTATTTATGTGGATAATTCTCACGATTCTTGGAAATTTATTGAAAGTTGGTCAAATGCTTCTGTCGGTTTTTCCTTTTCTTTTCTTTCTTTGGTGCAATTATGGCAACTAATTGATTAATTAAATTTAGTTAACACCAAAGTTAACATAATATGTTTAGAGTACTCAAACTGCAACTTTTGCAACTAGGGTACTCAAACTGCAACTTTTACCAACATTGAGTACCTTAGTATGCACTTAACTCGATAAAACTTATATCGATAAAAAGACATAAACGATTTAGAATGGGAGAATTTAATTTAAGATAAACTAATCAAAAGTATAGATAATTTAAGTAAATTTATTATGAAGTTTCAAAAAAACCTCAACCTTAAACAAAAATACTTAAAAAATAAAAGAAAGAACGTTATATATTAGGTCAATTATAATTACAAACACGATAATTCCTTCAAGTAATTTCCTTCTTGACATTAAACCTCAATCATAAAAAGTACATGTACTAATCAGATCTATACTAATATATTAAAAGGCGTGCGTAAACCAAGACGGTGCCACGTGGTGCTCTTCCTAGGGAGTTTTAGATCATGTAATCCATGTACAATAAAAAAAATTAGAAATTGCATAGTATAGGTTTTGATCCCGTGACCTCAAGTTCATGTACTAAAGTTTTAACCACTAGACCAAGTAGTATTTAGTGCTATCATATCAAAGTACAATATTAATAAATGAAAATTTTCTTACCCGGAGCATAGCCCGGGCCTAATAACTAATCTATACTAATATATTAAAAGGCGTTCCTAAGAACGTATATGTGCCACGTGTCACCCTCTCTCATCCAATAACATTATATCCACGTCTTTCTCATATAGTAAAAAAAAAAAAAAGAAGAATTGTTTACGTAAAGATTCAAACCCATAACCTCAAGTATGAAAGTAAGAAATCCAACCATTACTCCACCATACCATTATTGATTTTGCAATCAAAATTAATGATGACATATGAATGGAAAACGTTTGAAATACATATAATGAATAAGATGACTTTTTTAAATGAGTATGAGAATACTTATTTAACTACTAATAAATTGTAGCAAAGAGAAAATCCGGGACATCGTCCGGACCTAAATACTAGTTTTCTTTCTAAAAAGAGTGAAAAGGAGGAAGAAAGATAGGGAACAATATAATTACACAAATATAGATAGATAAAGATTATTTGACAATATACTCCTATAATTCTTACAAAGCCCTGTTAACTAGTAAAAATTCAACCTAAGATAGGTAATTAACATGTATATACACTTAATTCGATTGCCTTGATCGTATAATCGTGCGACAAACCGGGCAACTTCTACGTCTCCTTAGCCAGCCATCAATACAAAAACTATGAAACCTATGCCCACATTGCTCCAAAACCCTAACATCAGCACTATTATTGTTGTTTTTTTCAATATCATCATCTTCGTCGTTCGATTTTCCAGTGTCGAAACTCTCCAAACATATGACACAATCAATGCAATTCCGAGTAACTTGCTGGAGTTTCTCCATGTCTAACACTACTGCGTCCAAATCATGATTGTGTTGCAGTGGGGATCGTTGGATGTTTGTCGATACACGTTGGGCCTCCCCTGGACCTTGGGGTTGGATCGAGCTGACTGACACTGACACATTGACATGCCATGGAATAAAAATTTGAATCAGGTGAGATGTTTCCAAATAACTACGGCTGCCAAGTCTACGGAGACAGAAACTTAATAAACATGATATTGAGATAAAGAGCGCTAGATAATAAACAATAAGTAGATCAAAAGCCGAATACATCCTGTGAGTAATTTTTTTCCACTTAACATATGATTTATGAAAAATAAATGAACAAGGGATGTATGACGCATATATATAAGCAATCACAAATCTTCCTCGTAAGGTTTTTAGAGTTGGAGTAGGATATGGATTTGCTTACTTCCTTATTTATCTGTATTAGAATAAGTGAAGACTAAAGAGGGAAGGATTTCGTTTGTATCCTCTTTTATAATTACATCTCGACTAAAAAACAATTATCCAAATTTTTGGGTATTTTGAAAAAATAAAGATAGAGATAGTAAACTGACGAAAAAGAAAAATAAATAGTAGATTTAATATAGTTTTTTTTTCACTTTATCAATTTTGTGAAAACAAAATATTTGGCTTTTTGTCTGCTTTCACAGGCATCGCATGCATATACAGAGTTGTTTTACTAAAAGATCGAAGACTTGACCCCCAAGAGTGCATATTAGGAAATACTTTCTTTTTTCAATAAAATTTATGTGAAACTTTATTAAACTTTTAGATTATGTAGAACTAGAAATCAAGGGCTTCTACCTGATGGGCAATCGACAGAAGGCCAATCTTTTAGTCAGCCTTATGTAATACATTCGTTGATCATATGCAAAACTAATTGTTAGAAATATGTATAAATATAATTGTAAGTAATCGGATAAATCATCTTCCAACCAAGAATTAAATATGTTTTCTTATAAGTTTATTTATTGACTCACTAAGAACAGTAAATCCTCCGTAAGACTAACAAAGATTAATATTAAGAATAGTAAAATCAACTATACTTAATCAATAAATAAATAAAAAGTCTTTAGAGTTAATTATCTCTACTAACATGAAGTAATAGAAAATAATTCCTACCTCAAACTAATCAATTAAATGCTCACAAGGAAAAGTACACGATATAGAATACCATAAACCTCCCACGAGTATGTGTGGCTTCCTTGACAGGCAATCAAGCGTACTCCCGTGTAATCAAGCAAATTAAAAATATTAAATGCGACACTCTAACGTCTTACCAATCCATTCCACCTACCCCGTGGAGAATTTCATGTCTTTAACTGAAATACCTCAATTCGTCAAAAACCAACTCCAGTTGTGATAAAGACAATGGAATAATAACAATACTAATTATCCCTAATCTAGTATTGGAATATTCACAATCAATTAATTAAGTAAGAATAATTAAATAATTTATTTGGCAATTTAAAGAAATAGTCAAGAATTAATTCATACCAGGGTTAAAATTCAAGCATAATTGAGATAAACGAACTATTCAAGCATAATTAAGATAATAAATAAGTTAGAGAAGAATAGTTAAAATTCATAATAGAAAACAAAGGAAAAGAAGGAGAAAGTAAATACTTGAATTAATGGGAGAAAGATAAAGTCTTGAAAAACAATGAAGATTTACAAGTTTTTCTCTCTAACTTTTCTGTACAAACCCTAAAAGTGTATAAAATAACACTCTCTCCCTTCATTAAAGAAATAAAAGAGTATTTATAACTTCCTAGCATAATAAAACTGACATAACAATAAGCGTCATGTAGCAGACCAGCACGGACGTGTCAATAATGACACAAACGTGTTGACCTATAACCGTAAACTAGTATACAAAAATAAGCTACTGCATTGAAGAAATCAAAAGTGACACAGACGTGTCAAAAACGACACGGACGTGTTGTCCTGTAATCGTCATATTCCCCACCTCAAATTCGAACAACTATAACTTTTGATACGGAGATTTGTTTAGCGCATGTAATATATTGTTGGAAAGCTCTTTAGTTCTAGTTTCCATTCCAATAAGAATCACTTATTATCATTTTTCTGTCATATGTTATGGGTAAAATAATGAAGAGGTATTATATTTCATACAAGTACACAAAGTCCTTTGTATCTTCTTCAATTCCAATCCATTATAGGCACATGATATATCATTTTGAAGGTCATACAGGTTCCTTAATCATCATGTCGTTACAAAGGAGTCTGAAGTACCTAATATTACGTCAAAACACCAATGACAATTTGAAGCACTGTAGCTTATAAAAAGGGACCTAAATATGCATAATTGCATTGTAAATGCTTTAATGCTACATGAAAATGTATTCTAATATGCAACTAAATGATGAATATGGACCTATCAACCTCCCCCAGCTAAACATTTGTTGTCCTCAAGCTAACCAAACTAATTCACAAAGGAACAACAAAATTAACTTTTGTACATGACTTATACGTTCAACCATTCAATTTTGCAAGGCATGAAATTCGGGCATATGAAAGATATTATAACCATGAGATTAGACTAAGATAGTAGACCACAAATCACACCTCAAATAAATTCATGTCATCGTAGCTTGACTCACCATGTCAAACCACAAACCTCCCCTAATCTAGGCTCAATTTTCAACTCGATGAACCTCACTTTAGACGAGCATACTTTTTCTGATGTGCTTATAGGTAATGATTTTTTTACTCAAACATATACCAAGTCGTGTCCAATGAAGTATTTTTCCTTTAAACTTGACTATCATTTCATACTCCACTTAAAAATGACAAAAACATGCATATAGATCATGAGGCCTTACCAAGTGTTGTAGCGTGGCTAAGGTAAGGGTAGAAACAATAATTGAGAATGTCAACTAGTGGAGGAAATAACACTTTAACATCTATGGCCATTAAATGCGAACGACACAAAAACTTCTACTAGAAGTTCAACAACACATTACCAATAAATCAAGATGATACCCATCCTCATCCACTCCAACAAACTTCATTCAACTTTTATCCTCGGCAACGGTGCCAAATTTTGATAGGCATATCGCGCACCTAAAAAAATTACCTAACTAACCTCCTAATTATGTAGTAGAGTAAGTCAGGGTCGATCCAACCGAGATAAAGTTCTATGATTAACCCTTAAATAATGTTAAGACTAAAGGAGGTTAATATTAATAATGGAAAAATCAAGTATACTAATCAATAAATAAATAAAAATCTCTAGAGTTAGGTATCCTCACTTGCATGAAGTAATACAAAATCATTCCTAAGCCAAACTAACCAATTTTTATGCTCACAAGGAAAAATACACCTTGTAAAATACCACAAACCTCTCCCGAGTATCTATGGCTTCCTTAATATGTACTCAAGCCTACTCTCGCGGAATCATGCAAATTAAAGACATTAAACGAGACACTCTAACTTCCTAACAATCCATACTACCTACTCTTGTTGAGAATTTCATGTCCTTAATTGAAATACCCGAATCTGTCAAAACCCAACCCCCGATGTGATCGAGACAACCGAATAATAATAATACCAATTATCCTTAATCGAGTACTGGGAATATGCACAGTCAATTAAGCAAGAACAATTAAAGAATATAATTTGGTAATTTAAACAAATAGTCATGAATTTATTCATACTCGGGTTCAACTTAACAATAGATAAAAGAGCTACTCAAGCATAATTGATATATAAAAAAAATAAGTTAGAGAAGAATAATTAAAATTAAAAATAGAAAACGAAGGAGAAAATAAATACTTGAATTGATGGAAGAAATGTAGCGTCTTTAAGAACAATGAAGATATACAAGCTTTTCTCTTCAACTTCTCTCTAGAAATGCTAAAATGTATATACAATAATAAAACTCTCTCCCATCATCAAGCAAATAAAAGAGTATTTATAACTTCCTAAAATAATAAAACCGACAAAACAGAAAGCTTCATGGAGCAGACCAACACGGACGTGTCAATAATGACACGGACGTGTTGACCTGTAACCATAAAAACTAGTATACAAAAACAAGCTACTGCCTTGAAGAAATCAAAGTGGACGGATGTGTTGTCTTGTAATCACTAGATTTCCTAACTCAACTTCGAAGAGCTGTAACTTTTAATACAAAGCTTTGTTTGATGCATGTAATATAT